>NC_057757.1:2123939-2155226 GCF_004010195.1 Chiloscyllium plagiosum
CCTCTAGCTTATCTCTCCACGCTTCAGGCTCGCTGCCTTTATTCCTGATGAAGGGCTTTTGCCTGAAATGTCGATTTTGAAGCTCCTCGGATGCTGCCTGAACTGCTGTGCTCTTCCAGCACCATTGATCCAGAGCGACCTGACATCGTTTGTTTGTAGTGGGGTGCATCCCAAGTCTTAACCTTATGAAAACAACTTCAGGAAGCTGCATTTACATAGCGTCAGAACTATTCCTACAGTGCCCCCTCTCGCCCAAACAAAATGGACACTTTCGAGAAACACATCACGGTGAAAGCTTGGTCAGGGAGGTCGATTTTTAGGACAAGTCTTCGAGGAGGAAAGAGGAGAGAGAAAAGTTGAGGAATTCTAGGAACTAAATGTGGAAGTTATTCCTCCAAACCCTCTCCCATCAGCTGAGGAGGTGGTGGAGCAACAAAGATCTGGAGCCCTTGGTGGGCAGTAAGGCTGGAAGACAAATCTAAAAGGCAGAGTCCCTTAGATTCTGCTCTGTAATTGCAACACAGATGCTTTACTTTGCATTCTCACCCCTGTCAACCTCTCACACACCAAATCCCTGGATGCTTAAATTGATACAACAGAGGAGGATGCATGCATGCCCTTCCTTTTCAGGTGACAATTTTCTTTCAAATGTGTCAATTGAACCTTCCACTACCATACCCTGAGGTGATTCATTCCAGATCCTAAACTTACTGCATGAAAAAATGTATCAAGTCTCCATTACTTCTTTAGCTAATTACCTTGAACCTTTGTCCTGTCATTCCCAATTCTTCCATCAACAGGTACAATCTTGGGATATCTGGTCAGCATGGATGGGTTGGACCGAAAGGTCTGTTCCTGTGCTGTACATCTCTATCACTCTTCCAGGAACCCTTTAACAATTCTCCTCCAGACCTGTTTTTCTACAAGAAAAAGAGATTTGACTGCATGGTGGCTCAGTGATTGGCACTGCTACCTCAAAGCGCCAGGGCATCTGGGTTCAATCTCACCCTTGGGTGAGTGTCTGCATGGGTTTCTTCTGGGTGCTCTGGTTTCCTCTAACAATCCAAAGAATTGCAGGTCAGATGGTTGGCCATGCTAAATTGCTCATAGTGTCCAGGGATGTTCAGGCTAGGTGGATAATAACCCCATGTGAGGTCATGGGATTGGTATCTGATGGGATGCTCTTCGGAGGGTCAGTGCAGACTCAATGAGCGTCTTACTGCACTGTAAGAATTTGGTGTTCTGCAATCTAGCTACGTGTCTGAAGTTCTCATCTTAGGAACTGTTCTCAGTAAACATTTTCTGCACTTCCTCTAGTGTTTCCTGATGTGTGATCTCAATGCATTGCTTCAGTTGAGACCAAACTAGGTGTTTTAAGTTGCATTGTGTGCAATTTTTTGAAAGCCTAGAGGAAAAATGCCTATAAAATAAAATATCCTTTATTGAGAAATGAAGGCTGTTGGTAACTGGGTTAATTGAACTTGGTTGGAGTCTGGACATGGACATCTGAGCAGCCAAATCAGAGCACCCTCAGTGGCCATGGATGACAATTCACTGCATTCTCAGATTCAATTCAGAAAGTGCAGGTCCCCTCACATAAAACCCAGGCCTTTTAAAGTTCTGAAGGGTCACTTTCGCTGAAATGTTACCCTTATTTCTCTCCACAGATGTTGCCTGACCTGCTGAGTTTTTCCAGCAAGTGCTGTCAAGGGCTTATTCATTTGATGTGTTGTTTCGATTGTGGAACATGAAACCTCAAAGCCTTATTAATGTCTCTTGGCAGATTCAGAGGTATGTTTTGAGGAAATAATAAAGGCACATGATCATAATGTTATGAAAGTGTAAGGGATACTGTACCTTTAAGGGAGTTAAAAGCTAGCAGAACTACCTGGTAGCACCAAGTGTTCTGAACAAGATATAATGTAACCTTTTCGTCCAGCAGCTAGGGTAGCTGGTTGCCTAGAGACAAAAACAAATTCGAATTAGGCCAATCAGTTTAAATTATACCCTCCCCCCAAAAAAACAAACTCCAATAGAGTTTAAATTTAGTATATTAACAATGTTAAAAGCCAATGGCACAATCCGATGTTTTGGAGGTGTAAGACTGGGGAAAATTGAACAATTGAGGGAGAACTGCAAAAAGACCAACAGGTGGAGGCTGCCAGTAAGAACCCTCAGAGATACCTGTTGAGAGAAGGAGTTTGCACAGAGGAAAAACGTCGACACTGACCTGGAGAGAAACTCTACAGAGGAAGATAAGACAGCTGACTGATTTTGAAATTTGAATTTTGGTAAATCTTAATCAGGGGTTTTATTGGACTAGTATTATAGAAGGAAAGTAAAAGATAGGTTAGAGGACGGAATTGTAAATAGTTGTTAATTAATTTTCTGTTATACTTCTATAAATAAAGGTGTTAATTTTTGCTTTAAATAGTTCTTGGCCCCTCGAATTTTCACAGATTACTGCACACAATAAATTTTTCTATGTTGCAGGTTCAAATTAAGCAGGAGGGTTTATTCCGTGTTGTAACAATAATGTTTTCTGCGCAACATGAGGGGTATGGATAAGGCAAATGGCGGGTGTCTTTTTTTAATGGTGGGGGACTAGGAGTATATGTTTAAGGTGAGAGGAGAAAAATTTGCAACGGATGAAAGAGGCAACTTTTTTTTTACACACAGTGTGGTTCATGTGTGGAATAAACTTCCACAGTAAGTAGCAGATGCAGATACAGTTACATCATTTAAAAGTAAGTACATGAATAGGAACAATTTGGAGGGATATGGGCCAAGTGCAGGCAGGTGGGACTAGTTTAGTTTGGGATTATGGTTGGCATGAACTTGTTGGACTGAAGGGTCTGTTTAGTGCTCTGTGACTCTACAATTGAAATTCAGGTTATGTTGGGATGGGTGAGTGGGAGGACAGGAGAAAAAAAATCAAATTAAAACCTTAGTGGATGGCAGATTAGGCTTAACTGGCCAAATTACAAGTTAATTACCCTATTATTCAACGGCCACATTCAAAGAAGTCCAATAATGTTTAAAATATAACATATTCAGAATAAAAGTCACTAGAAAGGGCAGTGTTTGTCACTGGCCACCCGGGTGTTTTCCTATCTTCCTGGTGGTGGAAATTGAATAAAGATTCGTGCACTTTGTGTCTTTCACTGTGTCTCACACCTGCACACACACACTATGGGTGCTGGGGAAAAAAAAAGAATGAGCACTAAAAAAAAAGAAAAAAAAACAAAAAAAGTCACTAGACTCAAAACAGTAATAGTTTATTTCCCCACAGATGCTACCAGACTTGCAAACTTTAATCCTTTTGGGACTGAGTTCCACATTATCCCTAGACTCTGGGTAAAAAGTTTTTCCCACATTCCCTATTGGATTTACTGGTGACCACCTTACATCTGTGGCACAAAATACAATATAAAAGTTTAACAAAAAAAAAGTTAATTGCAAGGTTTACAAAGATAGAAAGGAAGGCTGTGATTGCCCAGAATAAAATGCTGACTGTTAATCTTCGACAAAGAAACAAAAAAATCACAACACCAGGTTATAGTCTAACTAGTTACCTGATGAAAGAGCAGCACTCTGAAAGTTAGGAGAACGTGAGGACTGCAGATCCTGGATATCAGAGTCAAAAGCATCATCACATTCCTAAAGAAGACCTTATGCTCGAAACATTGATTCTCCTGCTCTCGGATGCTGCCTGACCGACTGTGTTTTTCCAGCACCACACTTTTTGGCACTGAAAGCCAGAATTTCCAAATAAACCTGTTGGACTATAACCTGGTGTTGTGCAACTTTTAACTTTGTCCATCCCAGGCCAAGTGTTCTGTTGCCTGCCACTTCAACAGAACATCATATTCCCTATCAGTGAAACTATCAGATGAAAGGCTTAACAGACAATCAATTCTTCAATGTATAATTTCAGTTACATCACACTGCAAATTTTTGCTATAAATTCTGTGTTACGATTGAGCCCTCCACAATCACCTGATGAAGGAGTGTCGCTTCGAAAGCTAGTGTGCTTCCAATTAAACCTGTTGGACTATAACCTGGTGTTGTGTGATTTTTAACATCATATTCCCTAGCTAACATCTGTCTCAGGGGCTTGCTGCAGTGCTCCAGCAAAGCAAAGCTCAAGCCGGAAGAACAGCACCTAATTTTCTCCTCGACGACCGATCAGCTCTCAGGACCTAATATTGAGTTCATAGAAACATAGAAATTAGATGCAGGAGTAGGCCATTCAGCCCTTCGAGCCTGCACCACCATTCAGTATGATCATAGCTGATCATGCTATTTCAGTATCCCATTCCCGCTATACCCCTAGATCCTTTCAGCTGCAAGAGCCATGTCAAACTCCTTCTTGACTATAATCGAATTGGCCCCAACAGCTTTCTGTGCGAGAGAATTCCACAGGTTCACAACTCTCTCTGAGTGAAGAAATTCTTCCTCATCTCAGTTCCCTCATTCTTAGTCCTTGATCCCTAGTTCCAGACCTCCCCAACATCAGGAACATTCTTCACACATCTAACTTGTCCAGTCCCATCAGGATTTTATATGTTTCTATGAGATCCCCCTTTATTCTTCTAAATTCCAGCAAGTACAAGCCCAGTCGATCCAGTCTTTCATTGTCCGTTAGTCCTGCCATCCCAGGATTTGTGATAGGTCTGGGTGGGTTGCTCTTTGGAGGGTTGGTGTGGAGTTGTTGGGCCGAAGGGCCTGTTTCCATACTGTAGGAAATCTAATCTAACTGCAACATGACATCCCTACTCTTATACTCAAGCCAGGTTCAACAATTTTAGGGCCCTAGCACCTTGTCCCATGTCCTTACCCCAACCCACACATACACCAGGCCTTGTCATCTCATGGTCTACTACCACAAACCATCCCAATGTCAACCATTCATGGTCCCCATTAGCAACTATTGATTCTCCCAGCTTGACAATTACCCCAGTCCTGGGGCTCCAAACCTTTCCTACAATCAGTTCTGAAGAAAAGCCACTGGACCTGAAAGGTTAATTCTGTTTTTACCTCCCCCTCCACATGCGCTGCTGAGTTTCTCCAGCAGGGCTACTACGCAAGCGCAGTGACGACCGGCCGTTGTTCCGGGGAGACAGCGGTTGGCTGCGCGGGTCAGGCCACGTGCGGGCGGTTGGTCAGCGGCGCGGGAAATTCAAAACACGTCACAGTGCCGGGGGCGGAGCCGCTGCCATGACAGCCAGACCGGGGTGCGAGCGGCGTGAGTACTGAAAATGGCGCTAGGCCCCAAAAAGCTCAAGAGGCCAAAAATAAACGGCGAGTCTTGCGGCCGGTGGCAATGGGTACGCTGAGTGGCTCGGATACAGGCGGACCAACGGTGGTCTGGGGAAATTGGTGAACTTGATTGTGGTTCAGGTACGGGGTGGGGTCGGGAAATGGCGGACAGATGGATACATTGTGATCGGAGTAATGGTGGGTTGAGGGGGGGGAACAGGTGGACCAATAGTGGTTGAGCACGGAAGGACCTATGCTAGTTGGGCCAATGGTGGCTTGACGATACAGGTGGTCCAATGGTGGCTTGGCGATACAGGTGGTCCAATGGTGGCTTGGCGATACAGGTGGGTCAATGGTGGCTTGGCGATACAGGTGGGTCAATGGTGGCTTGGCGATACAGGTGGGCCAATGGTGGTTTGGTGATACAGTTGGGTTAATGGTGGCTTGGCGATACAGGTGGGTCAATGGTGGCTTGGCGATACAGGTGGTCCAATGGTGGCTTGGCGATACAGGTGGGTCAATGGTGGCTTGGCGATACAGTTGGGTTAATGGTGGCTTGGCGATACAGGTGGGCCAATGGTGGCTTGGCGATACAGGTGGGTTAATGGTGGCTTGGCTACAGGTGGGTCAATGGTGGCTTGGCGATACAGGTGGTCCAATGGTGGCTTGGCGATACAGGTGGGCCAATGGTGGTTTGGTGATACAAGGGGGCTGAAAATGTGTTGCTGGAAAAGCACAGCAGGTCAGGCAGCATCCAAGGAGCAGGAGAATCGATGTTTCGGGCATGAGTCCTTCTTCTGGAATCTGAAGAACCTGATACAAGGGGGACCAATGGTGCCTTGGCTACAGATGGACCAATGGTGCTTTGGTGATACAGGTGGACCAATGGTGGTTTGGTGATACAGGTGGACCAATGTTGATTTGGGGGTGGCGGTGGTATAGGTGGACCATAGTGCTTTGAGAGGTACATGTGAATGAATGGTGGTTGAACACAGGTGTACCAATGACACTTTTGGGGCAGGTTGATCAATGGTAGTTTGGGTACAGGTGGACCAGTGATGGTTTGGACTTAGGTGTTTATGAAGTAGATGGGTTGCTAATCAAATGCATTGATTTGTCCTGGATCGTCTGAAGCCTTGACTGTTGTTGGAGCTGTATCTTTTCCAAGTAATTGGAGAGTATTCCATCATATCTCTGACTTGAGCCCTGTAGATAGCTCCAGGCACAGGGGGTTGGAGGGGGGAATATTTTAACCTTTGCAAGTTTGAAGGATATCTGCATTCTCATTAATTTTAGAGATTGTTGCATAATTAGAAATTGAAGGGAAAATCTGGTCTATTTACAAATTTTAAGAGGTATACAAGAATGAGAATATCTGGACTCTTCATAGAGTTGTGTTTTTTGAGATGTCTAGACTAACAGTAATTTTCCTTGGATTTTATAATTTGAAGCATAAGAGGGTTATTAATAGTTCAATGAATGATAGGACTTTTGGAGGAACTTGGAAACTTTGTTTTCGGGTACGAAGTCTGTGAAAAATGTGGATCTGTGGCTTTATGTATTCTATTTATTCATCTGAGGATATCTGGAATATTAGGTTTCGAATTGACCTTAAGTATTCCTAATTTGGGAGATAGACCATTTTTAGATTTGTTGGACCTTCATTTTTTTTTTGTGTTTGTAAATCTTCTGACTGTTAAAGCATTGAGTTGTAGACAGACATGGTGCATTGTAGGCTGTTTGCAAAGCAGAAAAAAGTGACCGAAAGCTATATCACATTTTCTCCTTCCTATATATATTGCTTTCCCTCTTCCCCTCTGCTCAAGGTCAGTTCAGGAATAATTACAAGACAAACCATCCCACTTATCACAATCGTTTATCCTCCATACATGACCCTTTCATCTTACCCTATTGACATGCCCTTATATTGCTTTCTCCTATAAGTACTCCTGTAGCTTCCTCTGAAAACTTATGCTACTTGGCTCAACTCCTCCTTGTGGGACTGAGTTCCACATTTTCCCCACTCTCTGGATAAAGATATTTCTCCTAACACATCTCAATCTTCTAAAGGAAAGAGAAAAGCCCCCTTGTCCCCAAACTGATTAATTTCTTTCCTCAGATCCACCAGTGGTCAAATGCCTGACTGTGAAGGATCCTATTGCCCATCTCTTTATTCTTTGTTGAATTCCAATAATTTAAACAACTATTTATAGTAAATTGAGTCGGCTTGGGTAGTGACATGTCATTTAAAAGGAGGAATTTTACAGATTTTGTACCAGATTGGATTTGTTCCAGATCTGGAGAAACTAGGAAAGAGGAATTCCTGATTGTACCAATGTTTATTGTAAAATCTGTTGCAGTGAACTATTTGTCTTGCTTCACGATCCAATTTGCTGAAAAAAAGAAGTCCCTCAACTTTCAGAAGGATGTACAGCACCAAGAAACGAAATGCTGAACATTCGTAGCTTGCGCGCCAGATTTAGAAAACTGATAACTGGAGAAGTGTGTGGGTTGAACGCCAAAGAAGGAAGTATTGTGGCCGGACTGTTCATGTTGATGGTATCCATCATGCAGCTCACCTTTGAATCAGGGCATTTTCGTTACTTGAGGCCTGTGACTACTCCTGGCTCCATGAATCAAATTTCCAGACTTCAAATATACTGCATCATATCAATTATATTTGTCTTTTTCACTCTGATCGCAGTTATTGTCTTGTTCCTATCTATCTGGAAGGAGATATTCTGGGGAGTAGTAGGCTACATCGTTTGGATATTCTTATATGAGATTGTACAGATAAGCCTCCTGAGTTTGTCACTACCTGAGCAAGGTTTGTTCCCAAAAAGCGTGCAAGTGTTAGAATGGTTTGGGCTCATCATGCGTCTGCTTTCGCACATTTTCTGGATGATTTTTGTGACTGCACATGCAATAGACTTGTACAAAATCATCAGGAACACTGATGATCCCATGAAAAACAAGCGGAAGACTCCACCGAAGCTCAAATTTGCAAAGGTCAAGGAGCTGGGTGTGTAAACTTGCCCCACAGTCTGTATTGTCGAGTGACAGTCCTTCTTTGACAAAGAAACGTTCCTCCAAGTCATACTGGGCTTCCTCCAGACAGTCGTCCCACAGACAGCGAAGGCTTGGTCCGCTCCTTTACGTTGAAACTTGACACAATGGCATTTTTACAGAAAGGTTAAATCTGCAATTACAATAAATGCCCAGGATTTTAACCTATGGTGGATTATTGGGATGCTTACTAAATATGTTAAAATATGTGTAAATATGAATGTATATTATATATTTTACAGCACACTCCAGAACGATAAGGGTACAATATATTTTTGATTTTTTTTAAAATACTGTACTGATTGAAACATTTGTATATAACTCCAGTTGATTGTAAAGACTAATTGTACCCCTTTTAAAAAAATTAAGTTGTTACAATTAATAATTCTTATTAAAAAGTTAACATTTTGGTTAGTTCTGTCTTTTAGTTTGTTTATAAATGGAGCATTAGCTCCTAGATTGCCCAGATGGTAATGTCAGCAAAGGAATAACTGCTTGCAGTAACATTGTACTAAGAGCAACTGAGTCATAAATAGTGTAATAGAGCATGAAATCCAAGAAAGTATGCTAAATTAAGTATATTGAGTCTGATTCTGGGCAGTACACTTTACGAGCGATGTCAAGACCTTAGGGAAGATATCCACTAGGGAAGGGTGGCTTCAGTGACGTAGAAAGATTTAAGTAGCTGGGATTGTTCTCCTGAGAACGTGAACAGTTCAGGCAAAATTGAATAGAAGTGTTTGAAGTCATGGATGTGGGTAGATAAATTCTTTCCAACGGCAAGATATCACAGGACGTGGAATAACTTTAATTGCAAATGGAAACAGAGAGGGCAGTGATTGTTACCTTTAGTGCAGCAAGTTTTGCTTATCTGGAAAACGCTGTCTGAAAGGGCGGTGGAAATAAATTCAATTGCAAATTTCAAAAGAGGATTGAATAAATACTGAAAGGGAAAAGAAGTTGCAGGACCATGCCAAGAAAGAAGAACGAGGGGTGGTTAACTGTATCGCTCTTCTAATGACTTAGTAGAGGCAACATGAGACATAGAGATGAATGGGGAGGGGTGTGTTGCTGAGACTGGGTGATTGGCCGTGGCTAAATATGTCTGCTGTCAATAAATTGCATCAAGACAGGATCAAATTAAATTAGTCAGAGACCTCACACAATTAAGGTTCACACTGATCCTGCTGTAATTCAGATCTGTATGAAGCCATGTGCCAACTTTGCCTGGTTAAACCAAAGGATCAGCATGATTTTAAAATTCACAGACAGCCTTTTTTGATCTTTCAGCAAGACATCTGCTCCCACTCTAAACCATGCTGATGTGAATTAGTATTATAGAATTATAAAATAGTTACAGCACAGCCTTTTGGCCCACCTGCCCGCATGAGCACAACTCATTTTGTCTCACTTGCCACCCTCTTCTCCATAGTTTTGCAAATTTCTTTTAAAGCTTTTCTGGTGTTATTTTCCACCGACAGCAGAAGGCTGTAATCTCATTAAATCTTGAGTTAATTAGCTTGTAGTAAAAATATCCAGGATGTCCAACTTTTACTTATGTCTGACATTCTATAAGAACCATCTCAAATCAGAACAACATTGCTCTTTTTAATTTATATTTAACTGTAAACACCAACATTTTATTGTCCTACAAAACCTAGGAATTGGCATATCTGTGCCACAGTGATGGAACAAAGAAAGTAACACTGATATATCAAGAAATGTCAACACAGAATTAGCAACTAGTACAGGAAAAGTTCACTGGAGAGATGGAATTCCTCAGACGGTCATTTTTAATGGTTCTGATTCTATTAATTGCTTTGTGGAATTATAACTCATTTTCAGGTCATGGCTATATGCCAAACCAGTCAAAATGTGACAGGGTCTTTGTTTAATTTAAATTCTGATTTCAGAACATTGTTTGTAGGGAGCAGTAATGTTTTAGTAATGGCAGGATAACTGGGAGAAATCTGCTGTTTGATTGGGTGATCCTATCAGCTGGCAAGGAACGGGGAGGGTGACTCAAATGCAGGATTTTTCAATCATTGTACTCTTTGTCCAGAGCTTCCAATGGCTAGGATCACCAATTCAGTGTTGGATTTACAATCAAGTATTTGTTTTCATTTGTGAAAATTAATTGGAATTGTTTAGCATGGGTATATGCCCTGCTAATGTCCCTACCTCTGAACTAGAAGTCCCACCTACTCGAGGTGTGTCATACATCTCTGAACAGGTTGATTAAAAATATCTATACTCTTACACCAATTCAAATTGGGTACAGGAGTTAGTAAACCAAGATAGACCTGCATTTATATAGCTCTTTTGACAACCAGTGGATATCCCAAAGTGCTTCACAGCCAATATCGTCATCATTGAGATATCGTCATCATTGCAATGGAATCATGGTGGACAGTTTGCACACAGCAAGTTCCCACAAACAGCAATGTGGTGAATTATAGAATCGCTACAGTGTGGAAGCAGGCCATTCAACCCATCTAGTTCATACAGACCGTCCGAACAGCATGCCACCCACCCTTCCCCTATCCCTGTAACCCTGCATTTCCTACGCTTAATCTGCACATCCCTTGACACTGTGGGCAATTTAACACGGCCAATTTACCTGACCTCCATGTCTTTGGACTGTGGGAAGAAACCCACGCAGACACAGAAAGAATGTGCAAATTTCACATAAACAGTCGCCCGAGGCTGGAATTGAACCCTGGTCCCTTGCGCCGTAAGATAGCAGTGCTAGCCAGTGCCACCCCTGGTGATGACCAGATCACCCGTTTTTGTGATGTTGACTGAGGAATAAATATTGGCCAGGTCAATAGGGATTTCTCCCCTGCTCTTAGTAAAAGTAGTGTTGTGGGATCTTTTACGTCAAACCAAACCTGGGTTGAATGTCTCATTGGAAAATCAGTACCACCAACTGAGCCACAATCTAAGTATTGACAGCTTGAGTTTTATGTTCAAGCCCTACGTAAATTCAAACACAGAATCTTGTGACTCAAAGGTAAAAATCCTACCAAAAGTTGTGATCTCTGTGTTAAGGTTCTTAAGAAACCAAAAGTTATACAGCCGAGGTGGTTTGGAAGAGAATTCCCAAGAAATGTGTGCAGATAGAATGAGCCACATATCAGAGGAAGAGGAAAACATGGTGTGTGCGGAGAGGACATCTCTGGATGTAATTTCACAATTGGCAATGGAACAGGTTGGAGGGACTGCGTATTTCTCCCCAGTTGGGGAGATAAGGACAAAAAGGGACAAAAAATCCAAATCACAAGAGCTTGGGGGAGCCAGCAGAGTTTGAGATGAAAAAACACAAAATGAGCTCAAAGTGCATGATGGCTGCTGCTGGGGAAGATGTCAGGTGATGGATAGCCCCTCTGGTACAAAATTATGAGGGGCATAGATAGGATAAATAGATAAAGTCTTTTCCCTGGGCTCGGGGAGTCCAGAACTAGAGGGCATAGGTTTAGGGTGAGAGGGGAAAAATATAAAAGAGACCTAAGGGGCAACTTTTTCACGCAAAGGGTGATATGTGTATGGAATGAGCTGCCAGACAATGTGGTGGAGGCTGGTACAATTGCAACATTTAAGAGGCATTTGGATGGGTATATGAATAGGAAGGATTTGGAGGGATACGGGCCGGGTGCTGGCAGGTGGGACTAGATTGGGCTGGGATATCTGGTCGGCATAGACAGGTTGGACCGAAGGGTCTGTTTCCATGCTGTACATCTCTATGACTCTATGGTTAGGTCACACTTTCATCAATCCCATGAAAGTCGAATCTTTCTCCATGACAATGGTCGCAGAATTCCGAGGAATCACCAGTTCTATGATGTCCCCTTTCTGTAGCTTGTAGATACCTTCAAAAGGAGAATAGAGAAAACAAATTATCTTCAGTATAAAAACAAGATCGATGTATTTTTCTGGGGAATTGCATAAGTGTATGAGGAAGAAGGGATAGTGGATTATCCTGGAGGAAGAATGAGAAGAGCTCGAGCAGCAAAAATGCTGGCAAGAGCATAGTTTCTTGAACGTGGAGTCACAGGTAGTTAGGGTGATGAAGAAGGTGTTTAGTATGCTTGCCTTCATTGGTCAATGTATTGAGTTCAGGAGTTGGGATATAATGGTTGCAGCTGTACAGGACATTGGTTAGGCCACTTTTAGATACTGTGTTTAGTTCTGGTCTCCCTGCTATAGAGAAGATGTTTTTAAGCCTGAATGGATTCAGAAAAGATTTACAAGTATATTGCCACAACTGGAGGGTTTGAGCTATAGGGAGCGGCGCTGATTAGGTTGGGGCTTTTCTCCCTGGAGCATCGGAGGCTGAGGGGTGACGTTTATAGAGGTTTATAAAATCATGAGGGGCATGGATGGGGTAAATAGCTAAGGTATTTTGCCCAGGGTAGGGGAGTCCAAAACTAAAGGGCATAGGTTTAAGGTGAGAGAGGAAAGGTTTGAAAGGGACCGGTGGGGTGTGCAAAAACATCTGGATGGGCACATGAATTGGGAGGGTTTAGAGGGATATGGGCCAAATGCTGGCAAATGGGACTAGTGGATGAGTTGGACTGAAGGGTCTGTTTCCGTGCTGTATAACTCTGACTCTAAATGATCTATTTATGCAAATTCTTTGAATATAAAACCTTACTGATAGGAAAAGGAGAAATCCATTCAGCCCCATGAACCTTTCTGTCATTCCATGAGAATAATGGCAGATCTGCAGTCAAACTCCATGTACCTGCCATTGTTTTATATCATTTATATGTACAGTTAAGAGCACCCTAACAATGTCAGATTTAAAATTAAACTACTGAGCATCAAATTACCATTTCTGAAAAAGGTTTCAATATTCTTCCATACCTTTACTGCAGAAGTGTTCCCAAATTTTATGCTGGAAAAGATTATTCTAATTCTAGTTCACTTTTTCCAAGACTAGTCAATCAAGGGAACAGTTTCTCTCTACTGATCAAATTTCACTTAAATTCCAAAGAATTGTATTCGAAAGGACACAAACAAATGTGTAATTTCCACGTATGAATAAACTCTTTGCATCCAGGTATCATTCTGAGGAGTATATTCTACTGATCCTCCCCTTAAGCTTTGCCCAGTATTGATCATGGTGCTCTAGATTTGATCTATAATGCCAATGAGGAAGTGCTACATGTGAGGATGTAGCACCTTTCAGTTACAATGCCTTGTCTGCCCCTCAGGGTAGGTGTAAAAATTGCTGTGGTTGTATTGTATTTCAAAAGGGAACAGTACAGACCTGTTCAATATCTATGCTCAATCCAACCTCGCTATAAAAGTCGATTATCTAGTATTTTGTTACATTTACACTAAGATTTGTAGGGTCTTTCTGTTTGCATTTCCAACATTACAATGATGATTGCACTACCAAAAAGGCATTGCATTATTTGTAATGAATTTAATTCCTAGAGGTGGAAGAAGCTATAGAAGTGCAATCTATCTTGAAAGTCTAACATCTGAGTAAACAAGTCATTTCAAACAGGGGAGCTGAGTTAAGAGTCATTGTCTTTTGGTGCCTTTACTTATGTTGAAGACAAGTAATGTATTTGATCAGTTTAATAAAGAAAAATATTTCCTCTGATGGTAGGCAATCCAGAATAGGGGATGGAGGTGATAGAAGCTTAAAATTCAAGCCAGGCCACTCAGGCAATGTCAGGAAGCAGTTTTTCACTGAGTTGTCCATCTGATAAAAATAATTGATGCTAATGGCTTTTCAAAACTGACATTGATAGACCTCTGTTTGGCAAGGGGGTTACATGTTACAGAACTAAAGTGGCTAGATGCCGTTACAATGCAGATCAGGCATGATTTCATTGGACAGTCTCAAGGGGCTGAATGGCCTTACCCGTTCCTTTCTTAATGGATCAACATTTCTATTGTAAGTTACTTTCCAAAATCAAGCAAGCAAGATTGCTTGCAATTATATAGGACTTTGGTGAGGAGCACAGTAGGCAATTAATCTTGCATTAACCAAGCTTGTGTGTGAGGTGGGCCAAAAAAGGTTCACCAGACTGATTCCTGGAATGAAAGAGTTATTGTATGAGAAGAGATTCAGTAGAATAGGCCTATATTCACTGGAGCTTGAATGAATAAGATGTGGTCTCACTGAAATGTATAAAGTCCTTAGAGTGCTTGAAGGTATATGTGAAGAAATTATTTCCCCACCTGGAGAATGTAGAACTGATGGAGAATGCCTTTCAGTAAGGCAATCGTCATTTAGGGTCAAGATGAGAAGAAATGTCTTCAGTCAAATAGTTATGAATATTTTAGTTTGGAATTTTCTACTTCAGAGAGCTGTGAGTGCTCAGTCGATAAGTATATTCAGTATTGTGATTGATCGAACAATACAGCACAGGAACAGGCCCTCCAAGCCTGCGCCAACACATACGAAAATTATCTTCGCTTCGCTTACAAGATCCGTATCCCTCTATTCCCTTCCTATTCATGTCTTTGTCCAGGTGCTTCTTGAATGCTGCTATTGTGTCTGCTTCCACCACCTCCTCTGGCAATACGTTCCAGGCACTCACCTCCCTTTTGTGTGAAAGACTTGCCTTGCACATCTCTTTTAAACACCCACCCCCTCCCTGTGTCCCCTAGTAATTGACCTCTCCATCCTGGGAAAAAGAGTGAAAAATATGAAGCTATCTATGCCATTCACAATCTTATAAATTTCTGTCAGGATGCCTCTCAACTTCCTGCATTCTAGTGACTTCTGGTCACAAAGGTAAATGTGATCTAAGAAGGGTGGAAGATCACCTGAGATCTTTTTGGATGGTGGAACAGGTTCAAACTGCTGAATGCCCTTCTCCTGATTTTATTACTTATGCTCTTATAATACATCAACAACCCTGTCATAAGTATGTATTTGAGTTTTAATAGCTATCACTGTCAATGAGTATGTGCTGAATTGAGTACAAGAGTCAGGATGTCATATTGCGGCTTTATAAGACTTTGGTTAGGTCACACTTCGAGTATTGTGTTCAATTCTGGTCACCATATTACAGGAACAATGTGGAGGCTTTGAAGAGGGTACAGAAATGTTTACCAAGATGCTGCCTGGTTTAGAGGGTATGAGCTATAAGGAGAGGCAAGAAAAACTTGGGTTGTTTTGGATGTGAGTTTGCTTGCTGAGCTGGAAGATTCAGTTTCAGACATTTCATCACCATACTAGGTAACATCATCAGTGAGCCTCCGGTGAAGCACTGGTGTTCTGTCCTGCTTTCTATTTATGTGTTTAGGCTTCCTTGGGTTTGTGATGTCATTTCTGCTTTTTGGTAGATGGGATCCAAATCAATGTGTTTGTTGAGAGTTCTGAATGGAATGCTATGCTTCTAAGAATTCTCGTGCATGTCTCTGTTTGGCTTGTCCTAGGATGGATGTGTTGTCCCAGTCGAAGTGGTGTTCTTCCTCATCTGTATTTAAGGATACCAGTGATAGTGGGTCATGATAGTAGGTTTTTGTGGCAAGTTGATGTTCATGAATCATGGTGGCGAGTTTTCAGCCACTTGGTCCAAAGTAGTATTTATTACAGTCCTTGCAAGATATTTTGTAGATAATGTGCATTTTGCATGTTCTTTGTATAGGGTCTTTTAAGTTCATTAGCTGCTGTTTAAATGTGTTGGTTGGTTTGTGGGCTACCATGATGCCAAGAGGCCTGAGTAGTCTGGTAGTCATTTCCGAGATGTCTTTGATGAAGGGTAAAGTGGTTAGGGTTTCTGAGTGCATTTTGTCTAGGTGTTTGGGTTTGTTGTTGAGAAATCAGCAGATTGTGTTTATTGGGTACCTGTTCTTCTTGAATATGCTATATAGGTGGTTTTCTTCTGCTGTTCATAGTTCCTTGGTGCTGCCGTGTGTGGTGCCTCATTGAAATAATGTCCGAATGCGGCTTTGTTTGTGGATGTTGGTATGATTGCTTAAGTAGTTAAGTATTTGATCCATATGTGTGGTTTTCCTGCAGACGCTGGTTTGAAGTTCCCCGTTCCTATTGTGACATCTAGGAATGGCAGTTTGTTGTTGTTTTCCTCCTCTTTTTTGAGGAAGACTGCAAAGACTGTGCAGGAATTTAATAAACATTACTTTGGACAAACAGGTAGAAAACTAGCCACCAGGATTCATGAATGTCAGCTGGCCACAGAAAGAAATGACCCACTATCACTAGTATCCTTATATACAGATGAAGAAGAATACACTTTGACTGACACAAAACATCCATCCTAGTACAAACCAAACAAAGGCATGCATGAGAATTCCTAGAAGCATGGCATTCCATCCAGAACTCTACCAACAAACACATTGATTTGGACCCCATCTACCATCCTCTGAAAAAGGAATCGAAATGACATCACCAACCCAAAGAAACCTAAACACATAAATAAAAAGCGGGACAGAACACCAGTGATTTACCTAGTATGGTGATGAAACATCTGAAACTGAACCTTCCAGCTCAGCAAGCAAACTCACGTCCAGAACCTCAACCTGAGCTACAAATATTTTCAAAACTCGGGTTCTTTTCTCTGGAGCAATGGAGGCTGAGGGGAGACTTCATAGAAGTCTATAAAATTATGAGAAACATAGATAGGGTTGAATCTTTTTCTCAGAGTTAAAACGTCTAAAACTAGGGGGCTTATATTTAAGGTGAGAGGGGGAAAAGTTCAAAGGCGTTGTGCGAGTTTTATACAGAGTGGTAGGAGTCTGGAACGTGCTACTAGAGGTGGTGGTAGTGGCAGAAATGAAAGGGGTGTTTAAGGGACTTTCAGATAAGCACAGGAATATGCAAGGAATGGAGGCATATGGACCAACAGCAGGCAGGCAGGAAGTATTGGTTTAATTTGGTGTTCTATTCGGTACACCATTATGGGCTGAAGGCCTGTTCCTGTGCTGTACAGTTCTGTGTTCCAATAGAAGCAATTATGGAACTAAACGTTTAACAGAGGAATCTATACACCATCAATATGGAAATTGTCACCTAATTGTTGAATTCTGAGTTTGTTAACACTATAATACTCTGAAGCTCCATTATACAGTGGCCAGTTTGAAATCACAGCAGAATGTGAGCCGTGTTAGACAAAGACAGCCATTAATATTCCTGATATAATTTTCCCTCCAACAAACAGGAAATGAAAGAAGATATTATGAACGGGAATACATCTACTTTGGAATGATGGAGTGCAATAGCAGAAGAGAATACTTACCTGCACTGTAGCAGGTGTTGAAAGGCTGTTCCTCAGGCATATTCTGTGTGCATCTGAGCAGGGTCTCTTCCTCTTTCTGCCTGTTCTGTTCCTTTCTTTTTACGACATGACCCATGACAAACGTCCGGTCCTTATACAGGACCTGGGTACAGTGTTGAAACGGCTGTCAGTATTGGAGGTATAACAAGCCCTCTCCCCACTGTCCGACCCCATCAGGATCTCTAGTTACCTCCTCAAATGAAGGAATCACAGTGCATTCCAGATCACAACAACTTGCTAATATAAATACTTAGGACTGGAGTCCCAGGCTAATGTTCTGGGGAATGTGGGTTTGTTTGAATCTCACCATAGCTATATGACTTTTGAATTAGAACTCAAGAAAGGTATAGACTAATGGTGACCCGTGTAACCACTTTCCAGATTCTGTTTAACATGATCTGGGCTACTTGTGCCCTTTTGGAAAGGAAATCTGCCACCCTAACCTGGTCTGGCATACATGTGACTCCAGATTCTTGGTAATTCAATTGATTCTTAAGTGGAACAATTGGGGATGGGAAATAAATGCTGGCCAAGTCAGCATCTCATTAACATACTTATTAATTTTGATTCATTTATTCATATGCTAATTTTTTTCTTTCATTCAGTGCTTCATTCACTTACTCCATTCATTCATTCCATCTCTGTCTCTCGCTCTCGCTCTCATTTCTCCTTTTCCCTCAAACCAAGTCAATATTTAGGGATCAGCTTCACCTCAGACAATAAGTTACATCCATCCCTGACCAAAGCACCTGGCTTGAGCCTCTGGCTATTGAAAGTGCAGCCTTCTCCGTACCTGAGTGTAAATAAGATAGTAACCATTCCCTTTAATGGCAATTGTACTGTTGTTCTGTTCGAAGGATTGCCCGGTATGTATGATCTTCTGCCAGTGAATAATGGTATTGTCACCTAAAAGAAGCGTCAGGGAAAACACAGAGACAATGCACATTATCATTCTGATAAATATTACCAGCTTTCCTCTCATGAACTCTGTATCTTCTCCTCTTTCTTTAATTACTTGGATGTCTTCCAGTGCCTTATCCACCCTTCACTGAGAAGCCAAGAAAGCAAATGGTGCAAGGCGATTGAACTGCAGCTGTCGCAGCCTACCTCAATCATGTCCTTAGCCATTAACTGTGCATCTCCGCTGGGTAACAGGGGCAGCATTGGTCATTCTTCATCAAGAACATTAACTCGAGACCCTTCACCCCAGACTTGGTCTGCAGTTTTCCAGTTCTGGACTATCACTTGTCCCCCTCTCCAACCAGTAAATCCAACCAACCTCTCTAGCATCAAGGAACATCGGAGCAGGCCTTTCCAACTTTTCAGTCCTGTTTTACAATTTAATAAGATCTTGGCCGATCTGTATTGTCACTCTACTCATCTCTGTTCTGAAACTCAGCTCCTTACCCCGCTAAAAATTTCCAATTGACTCTCAACCTTGACAGCATTTTTCAGATTAGAGAGTTACAGTTTTGTTTTCAAGGTTCCTTTAAACAGCATCTTCCAAACCCATGACCTCTACCACCTAGAAGGACAAGGGCAGCAGATATGAGAACACACATTCTGCAAGTCATACACCATCCTGACTTGGAAATATATCACTGTCCCTTCAGTGTTTCTGGGTCAATATCCTGGAACTCCCTCCCTAACAGCACTTTGGGTGTCCCTACACCATACAATGCAATAGTTCAAGAAGGCAGCTCACTACCACTTTCTCAAGGTCAGCCAGGGTTAAGCAATAAATGCTGGCCCAGCCAGCAACACCGACATCCTGTTGAAGGATTATCAATAAATGTGCTTCCAAACATCCCTCCTAAATGGCCTGCCTCTAATTTTAAGTTCTGAATTCTCTCCACCAGATGATTTAGTTTCTCTTTATTGACCCTATTGAACATTTTCATCAAATTCTACTAATTATCTGGTTTTAAGCTATCAATCATGGAATATTCTGAAGCTGTTGACCCCACTTCTCCCTTACAACTTGAACCCTTCCACCTACCTTGGCCCTACTTACCACCCTCCCATTTCTCTGTCCCACTCATCCCTTGCCTCTGCTCTTTCTCTCTTCCTCTCGTTTGTCTCCATCTCCATGTTCTTCCTCATCCTCTCCACCTTACTCAACCTTTCCATTTCTCCAATTCCCTATTTCTCCCAATCCCTTGCCTCTGTCCTCTCACTTTCTCCCTGTCCCTCTCAATCTCCTTCCTTTTGTCAATCCCTACAACCACTCCATCCATCTCAACGTCTCTCCCCACCTCCATTCCCATCTCCTCCCAAACCCTCCCCCTCCATCCTCCCCTCCTACATACCATCCCCTCCATCCTTTCAAGACATCGAACACTCAATCCCTTCCTAACAACTCCCTCTCAAACCCTGTAACTCCCAAACTCCTGAGTATTCTATGTTTGAATACTCAGGAGTTGGAGTTGCTAAGGATGATACAAGGTTCTGGAATTCTGTTCCCTGGGACTAAAGTCTCACATTTTGTTCCTGTCCATTGACAATATCCCAGCCTTTACTCACCCTCTGATTGATAAGAGGTTGGTGCTAGGTGAATCAATGAGTTTCTTCCTGGAACGAATGAGAACAAGGGTCAGTAACAATGATTACAACTCAAACTCCTTCCACAAACCCCATGGCATCACTTACAGATGGGTCAGCAAACCAACCACATGATGAAACTGCATTCAAATCCACTCCATGATCTTGCTTCTCCCTTATTCCAGCCTGAACATTGCTAAAAAGAGAGACACATTGCAAAAGACTTGCACCTTGCGCTCATCAGGACAAATGCAAGAATGCCAAATTTTAGACAATCACAACAATGTGTACTGCAGAAGAAAAAGATGCTGATTGATTGGTAAGTTGATTGTGATGTATTGCCAGGAGAAGGCAACAGGAAACTGTGTGTTTCTTCTTCTCCTATAGTATAAATTGTTGTGATTTTTTAAAATTTAGCAATCTTGCGTTTGTCCTGATGTGAGCAAAACTTTGGTCTTTTCAGCAGTAACTCCACCCTCCTCAAAGCCCCGCTCAGAAGGTTCAAGTCTGACTGCAATTATGCAGAACTTTGGTGCAGTCAAACTAGAAGTATTGTGTACAGTTTTGGTTCTCATACCTAAGGAGGACATAGCAGGAATCTCAAGGAGCTTGATAGTTAATAGGTGGGGTAATGATCTTCCTTACTGAGGAGTCTAGGATATAGTCTCAAATGGCTGACTTCTTGTGAGCTTGAGGTGAAGAGAAATGTCATCACTAAGAGTGTTGTGAGATTTTATGATTATCTTAGGCGGTTATGAATGAAGAATGACAGAGATTAATTGATTTTTTAGGAAACTAACGAAATCGTGGAACAGGATTAGAAATTGAGGTAGAAGTCAACTGTGCTTCTATTGAATGGTGGAGCAACCGTGATAAACTGAACAAAATTTTACTCCCATTTCTTATACACAACCCTGTGACATCTCGGGTCACTACGCTCCTCTGACTACTACCTCTTGTCTATTTCCCTTCCCCTACATTTATAACTCCCACCTTTGCCCCTTTCAGTTGCCTGCACCCTAAACTTTAAAATATTCTTTGTAAATCTCTCTACCTTCCTCTCCCTCCCTTTTCCTTTAGGACAGTCTTCAAAAACCTCCTTGTTTTCACTGAAAACTTTTGGCTGTCTCTTCTAATACCTCCCTGTGTGGCTCAGTGTTAGATTTTTATTTGGAAATTGGAATTGTGAAATGATCGTTGGCAAAATCGTAGGTGCTGTATAAATGCAGATTGCTGTTCTTGTTGAAAGTCAAATGATCAGCCATGATCAAGTTGAATACACTGGCCCTTTAAAATTGATATACAATCTCTAAACTGGTACACCACCCCTCAGATTGGGAAATAGCTCCTGAGATTGCTACTTTGAGGTCAGTCAAAGGACCAAATGGCCTACTCCTGCATTAGAATGTTTCAATAAACATAGGTTGCATCAATCTGTGACTCAACTTCAATGGAAATGGCAGTTTATGCCCAGAGGTGAACCTTCTGTCTCAACCTGAGTAAATCCATCTGGGCAGAATTAGTTTGAGGGACAGTTTCCAATATCAGAGGAACTTTTACTGTCAGCAAGAACATTGATATAAGGCAGAGTGACATATTTACTGATTCAGCACTTTGATTTCTGTCATGAGCTTCACAACCTGAGACATTGCTGCTGCCTCCTCCCCGCCAGCGCTTTACACCAGACCAAGTGGCTTTTGCAATGTAGTCAATGTGCTAATGTAGGAAATATAGCAGCCAAATTATGCGCAGCAAGCTCCCATGAGTCTATAATCTGATTTGATGAGATTGTTTGAGGGATGAATATTAGTCTTGAGACACCTAAACCACACCCCTACTCACCCTCCATTTCAGAATAGCAGCCTGGGGACCATCTGCATTCAAATGAGAGAGAAAGTCTCACTTTAATATCACACACATACTGTGGTCCCTCAGGCCTACACTCCAAGTTTCAGTTGATGCTCTGGGGAAAGGGACTTGAACCCATACCCCTGAGATTGGCACACTGTCTATGAAATTTGTACACTGCCTCTGAGATCGGTACACTGGCCCTTTAAAATTGATATACAATCTCTAAACTGGTACACCACCCCTCAGATTGGGAAATAGCTCCTGAGATTGCTACTTTGAGGTCAGTCAATGTCCAAACCAGGGCTGAAAGGACGGTGAATGAAACGGAGACCAAATTATCTGCTTATGCTCACTTCTCTGCCTGTGCCTCAGTTTGCTCCCGGAGTCTCGTTCCACACGGAGAGTTTGTCGCTCTGGTTCCCTGTGGTGGAAATGGGCAGGATGCAGTGGGTCCCAGTGTGGAGTTGCGGGCAAGGTGTTGCTAGGTGACCTCTTGTTACCCAGTGCAGGGGAGACCTGTGGGTAGAGCCAGGGTCAGAGGGTCATTCCAAAAGAGAAACGCAACTCAACAGACCGAGTTTGGGTCTCAATCTTTGGGAGAGTTAATCTGGAAAATGCCCAAATTGCACTGCCCCAAAGTGAGAAACTTCTCAAAATGCCACCTCTAATGACATTCCCTCCTCTTTCTGAGCCATTGATTAGTATCTGGGATTGTACTTGGTCTAATCAGATCTTACCTCCAAGTCCCACTTTGACTGTAGTGTTAGCTGTGGCCTAGAGTATAGAACCTAAGCAGCAACGTTTTTAGTGCAGAGACATCATGGGACAAACTGCCAGAGGAAGTGGTGGAGGCTGGTACAAAGACAACATTTAAAAGACATTGGATGGGTACATCTATAGGAAGAGTAGAGAGCGATATGTACCAAATGCTAGCAAATGAGAATAGATTAATTTAGGATATCTGGTCAGTGTGGACCGAAGGGTCTGTTTCCATGCTATGAATCTTGCCTCTGACCTCAAGGTGTCTATGCCAGAGAACATATAATCCCAGCAGACATGCCCCAGTGTGGGAGTGAGCACTGAGGGAGAACCGCATTGTTGGTGATGTTTTTGTTTCCCATCCCAATTTGCCTCTTGAGCTGAGTGGCTCACTTGGCCATTTCAGAGAGCAGTTAAGAATCAGCTACACTGTTGGATGTCTGGAGTCACATGACGGCCAGACCAGCTAGGGATGGCAGATTTCCTTCCCCACAGGACATTAGTCAACCAGAAATTATTTATTTTACAAAAATGAACAAGTTTAATTGGGACTGTCATTGAGACCAGCTTCCAATAGCAAATTTTATTACTAAAAAATTTCAGAGTGTCAGGATTTGAATCCAGGTTTGCACAGCATTAACCTGAGCCACTGGAGCCCAGTGATATTACCTTTCTCATTATTTAAAAAATGTACTTTATTCATAAAAATATTTATATACGTACATAGTTGCTAAAGCAGTTAAGTTCTGTGCAGCAGCATATGAAGAAACAACAAATATTGGTGTGATTCTATCCAAAAAATAAACTAAAGGCATTTATTATTGTACACAACTCTATTTACAAATATTTGAGGCATCAAGGTAACTGAACAGGCCCCCATTTAACTTGGCCAGAAAGACCCTCCAATGGTGGTTTTTGCTCACTGCATCTTGGTGGCAGCTGCCCCAAGTTTTAGTGTGCTCCTGTCATTGTCCTGGACCTTGGAAAGTGCCAGTCTGCAACACTCAGTCAGGGTCAACTCCTTGCTCCGGAAGACCAACACATTTCAGGCAGTCCAAACAGCATCTTTCACCAAGGTGATGGTCTTCAAGGTGCAGTTGAAGTTTATCTCGGTGTTGGGGAACAAACGGTAGAACACAGAGTCCTGCATCACGGAGTTGCTCGGGACAATCCTCGACAGGAACCGCTGCATCTTCCTCCAGGCTTCCTTTACAAAGGCACATTCCAGAAGGAGATGTGTGACAGTCTTTCCACCCTCTCAGTTGCTGCAAGGGCAGCGTGTGGTGACACACAGAGTCTGGACATATATAGAGGATCTCACAGCTACTGGTCTTCTCACCACCAGCCAAGTGATAGCTTGGTGCTTGTTGGAAAGTACTGGCTATAAGGCATCTGCCAAATGACTTTGACAGCCTGCTCAGGGAACACCCCAACAGGGTCCACCCTCTCCTTTTCCAGCCGGGTCTCGAGGATGCTTTGTGCTGACTACATCCTGCCGGACTTGTGGTTAAAGGTGTTTTTCTTTATAAACTTCTCTATGAAGGACAGGTGTGAGGCCAGTCCAATCCTTTGCAACACTAGGGACAGGTAGAACCTCGGTATGTAGTGAAATTTGGTATTTGAGTACTAAAGGTCTACGCAGAGCTTGATTAGATTAGATTCCCTAAAGTATGAAAACAGGCCATTTGGCCCAACAAGTCTTCACTGACCCTCCGAAGAGTAACACACCCAGACCCATTCCCTTACATTTACCCCTAACTAATGCACCTAACACTGTTGGCAATTTAGCATGGCCAATTCACTTGACCCGCACATCTTTGGATTGTGGGAGGAAACCGGAGAACCTGGAGGAAACCCACGCAGACATGGGGAGAATTTGCAAACTCCACATAGACAGTCACCCGAGGCAGGAATTGAACCCGGGTCCCTGGCACTGTGAGGCAGCAGTGCTAGCCACTGAGTCACCGTGCCACCCCGTGATTAGCCCCACACACACAAAGGTGGCAATCAGGATGAGGGTGATGTTGGGTACGTTCTTTCCCCCTTTAGCCAGAACTTTGCACATGGTGTCCCTGCAGACACTGTCCATCTTAAACCTTTAGATGAAGTGGAAATGGGTGTGACTCCAATGGGGAATAGGCCAGACAACAACAGAGAAGTGCCTCACCCAGTGACATTACTGGTATATCACTAATCCCTTGTGAACATACAGAATCTTTTCTTGAATGCTGCTTGCAAGTTAACTACACAGGCCCTTCACCCTTGTCCAGTTGGCTTGGCTTCAGCAGTTACTGTTTTCGGGAATTTCTATTGAGAAATCAGCAATTAGCAGCATTTTTCTGGTTAGTGAGAGCATGGGGGAGACAGAAAACCATTGGCACTAGCTTGACTATTCCATAACCTCAGATTTCAAAGATCAAATCCCAGATCCCTGCAACAGAATAGGGTAGGACGTTCTGGAAACACACCAAGAGTCTGTCAATGCCTGCCAAAAGAAACTAAGGGCAAGTCAGAGATGAATTAGAAAAAATGATTTCTCTTTCGTTACTGGCTTCAAGGATTTTCAATGGATGTTTCAGATTTAGACTTAGACGTTATTGTCATGTGTACTCAAGTACATAGGATTACAGTGAAAAGTTTTTCATATTGCCCCACACGATGCCATCTGAAGGTCTAGCACCTTGGTACAAACACTTAAGAACAAGGTAAAAAGAAAGAACTTAAAAGTTAAACATTACAGTCATTTAGTATAGCATTAAAAAGTTAAACATTACAGTCCTAGTCAAAAAACAAAGATTTTAAGCTAAAAGGTCAAACATGTTGTTGATGGAATGCTATAATTATATACTGTACATGTCAAAATGTCAAGCCATTGCTCCTAAATTGCTCTCCATTTCCCATCAGAAGTACAGTTAAAGGGTAAGTTGCTGTGACAAACAGGGACAAAAAACCTGCAGCGAGTCCTGTTAACACTTCCCTCGCTGTATTTGCTGACTGGCATTGGTTCTTGGTCCAGCAACACTCCCATTTGAATATTCTCTTCCTTTGTTCTCCAATCCATCTATGGCCTCGCCTCCTCCCTTTCTCTACAACCTCCTTCAACCCCTCAAGCCTCTACACCCCTCCAATCCTGGCATTGAGCACCCCACCCCCAATTTTCCTCTCTCTACCATTGGCTGGCCTTCTCTTTGGTTGTCTGGGACCTTACACTCTGCAGTTACCTCCCTAAAACTCTTAATCTCTCCCTTTTCTCTCTTGCTTTCTCTCTCCCCTCCTTTAAGACCTACATCTTACAAAGCATTTAATCACCTCTCCTGATCTCCTTGTGTGGCGCCTGTCAGAAGCACTTTGAAACGTTTTGTTATGCTAAAGATGCTATACAGCTGCAGGTTGTTGTTGAATTATTAATTCTTGTTATAATTCTTAATTTTACAAAATCCTGAACATCTGATCAAAATTGTAGAGTGATAGCGCACAAGAGGCCATTCAGCCCACTGCATCTGTTTTGAAACTATCCAATTAATTTTATGCCCCTCTGCTCTTTCCTCAACAGTCCTACATATAATAATGCCCTCCTTTTGCGTATATATACACCCCATTTCCCTTTGAGGGTTACTGCTGATTCTTTCAGGAATGACATTGCTGTACATTGGGCAGCTTTCTCCTGGATTAGATTCATAGAGATGTACAGCACAGAAAAAGATCCTTCGGTCCAACTCGTCCATATCAACCAGATATCGTAATCTAATCTAGTCCCATTTGCCAGCACCTGGCCCATATCCCTCTAAATCTTTCCTGTTCATCTATGCATCCAGATGCCTTTTAAATACTGTACTCCACCACTTTCTCCGCAGCTCATTCCATGCACACACCACCGTCTGCATGAAAATGTTGCCCCTTAGGTCCTTTTTATTATCAATTCCCTCTCACCCTAAACCTATGCTCTCTAGTTCCAGACTACCCCCAATAGTCACAGGTGAGGTGTCGGAAGACCATAGGTTGGCTAACATGATGCCACTATTGATGACAGGTGGTAAGGAAAAGCTAGGGAACTATAAGCCGGTGAGCCTGATATCGGCGGTGGGAAAGTTACTAGAAGGAATTTTGAGGGACAGAATGTACACGTATTTGGAAAGGCAAGGCCTGATTAGGGATAGTCAACATGACTATCATGTCTCACAAACTTGATAGAGTTTTTTGAAGAAGTAACAAAGAGGATTGATGAGGGCAGATATGGGGATGTGATCTATATGGACTTCAGTAAGGCGTATGTCACAGTTCCTCATGGAAGGCTGGTTAGCAAGATTAGATCTCATGGAATACAGGGAGAACTACTATTTGGAGACAGAACTGGCTCAAAGGTAGAAGACAGAGGGTGGGGGTGGAGGGTTGCTTTTCAGACTGGAGGCCTGTGACCAGTGGAGTGCCACAAGGATCAGTGCTGGGTCCACTACTTTTCATCATTTATATCAATGATTTGAATGTGAACATAAGAGGTATAGTTAGTAAGTTAGCAGATGACACAAAAATTTGGAGGTGTAGTGGACAGTTGAGAAGGTTACCTCAGAGTACAACGGGATCTTGATCAGATGGGTCAATGGGCTGAGGAGTGGCAGATGGAATTTAATTTAAATAAATGCGAGATACTGAATTTTGGAAAAGCAAATCAGAGCAGGACTTATACACTTAATGGTAAGGTCCTGGGGAGTGTTGCTGAGCAAAGAGACCTTGGGAGTGCAGGTTGAAGCACATTCCTTGTTTGTCTCACCTCTTAGCAACAGTCCTTGACTTTGATATCTGCGTTCACTTAATTGTATAAGCCAAAGTCTGGATCCAGCCTCTCCACCCACCCTTTATCTCTTGTGTGTTCATGGGGTGTGCCAATCCCTAATTGCCCTTGAACTAAATGGCTTGCTTGGCTATTCCAGATGGCAGTTAAGAATCAACCACACCACTGGGTTTTGAATCACATGTAGGCCAAAATGGTTAAGGACAGCAGATTTCCTCCCTAAAGTGAACCAGTTGTTATGCAATTAACATTGGTTCAGTGAGGCCAGCTTTTTGTCCAAACTACGTCCCCAGCCTGGACGTTCTTCATACCCACTCAGTATGTTCCCACTCTGCTGCTGCTTCCCCATTCATTGACTGAAACATGCACCTCTGTGGTGTCTTGCCTTCCCACAGCCAATCAGAATCTGAATACACTCATTTTCCAATTGAATGCTTCATGACTCTTGGTCATTGTCCTTCCCTCTGTTCACTCATCACCAACAGATTCCTAACTTAAAATGTATAGAAACAGACTACTTGGCTCATCTGCTCTCAGGTGCATGCAAGTGCTCATCTCAACCAATCAGCAAGTTCTTGTAATCCTTTCTTCCTCATGCATTTATGCAGTTAATTATATCTCTTGT
Organism: Chiloscyllium plagiosum; assembly: GCF_004010195.1. Classification (NCBI taxonomy): domain Eukaryota; kingdom Metazoa; phylum Chordata; class Chondrichthyes; order Orectolobiformes; family Hemiscylliidae; genus Chiloscyllium; species Chiloscyllium plagiosum. The sequence continues at coordinate 2,152,096 of NC_057757.1, forward strand.
ACTTGACTACTCCCTGCTGGGGTCAAGTTCTACATCTTCCATCTCTGGGGAAGAACTTTCTCCTGGATTCCCAGTTGGAGTAATTTATGACTATTGCATATTGACAGTTTACAGTTTGGGTCTCTCTTCAACAAACACACACACACACACACACACACAGTCATAGAGTTGTACAGCATGGGGAAAGACTCTTTGGTCCACTTTTCCTAAATGAATCTAGTCTCATTTGCCAGCATTTGGCCCACATCCCTCTAAACCCTTCCTATTCATATATCCATCTAGATGCCTCTTAAATGTTGTAATTGCATCTGCTTCCACCACTTCCTCTGGTACCACTCTCTGGATGGAAAACAGGTTGCCTCTTAGGGGAAAGATCTAAAAGGCACCTATCACCTTAAACCTATAATTTTGGACTTCCCTACCCAGGGGAAAAGACCTTGATTGTTCACCCTATCCATGCCCCTCATGATTTCATAAACCTCTATAAGGTCACCCCTCAGCGTCCGATGGTCATGGGAAAATAGCCCCAGCCTATTCAGCCTCTCTTGGCAAGATCCTTGTAAATCTTTTCTGAACCCTTTCAAGTTTCCTATAATTGAATGCAGTATTCCAAAAGTGGCCTAACCAATGTCCTGTACAGCCGTGACATGACATCCCAACTATCCCTATACAGTACTCAATGCACTGACCAATAAAGGCAAGCTTACCAAACAGAGCTACTATCTTCTCTATTGTCAACCCGATCAAAACCAATCTGTCCTCACTATGATTTTTCTGTTGTGCCTTGCCAGAGTTTCCAGGTGATTAATCTTTCTCCATCCCTGGACAATTCCTCTTCCTGGATTCACTGTCCAAAGGCAGGTCCGATCCATGGAGTTGCAAAGTCCTTCTAGGATAGCGGCAAATAAATGTTATCTCTACCCCAGTCAGGATGGGAGATCAAACCCTATATGTGTGATACACCGGGCGGGCCCCACACTAGCAGTGTGTGTTGCCATGGCACCATATACCTTCATGTGCATGTTGCAGTCTGGATAGTGACAGCAGAGGCTCCTATATTCTTTGCACCACCAACCTGGGATCTCTCACACTGTCATTGCACTCTATAAGCTTGTGTTGGAAGGACGTTTGAGACTCAACCAGTTTGGCCACATCGTCAACTGCATTATTTCTTTTGCCATCGAACCCTTGAATGGGGCTGGATCCTGGAGTTTCTGGTTCAGAAGCAGGGACACTACCCACTGCATCATCAGACCTCCTATCCTGGAGAGGATTAACCACTCTTTACTCCATGCTGTGTCACTCCCTCCACTGAAACACAATACTCCCACACAGTTCAAATCCGATGGGCAGCTGGAAGACTGAAACACAGAGGAGTGTAAAACTGAAATCAATCTTAACCTGGGAATAATCCATGGTGAGTAATGCAACTTGTCAATATTTGATTACATCACACACAGCCAAAACAATGGCCCTTTCAGCTAAAAACACATTGCTTAGTCAGTGTCACAAGAGAACATTCCGGATAAAGAGGAATCACAGAAGTCGTCCGGATGCTTGAATCTGAATGCCTCTCTACCTCCTCCCCCACCCAAGTACTGGGATCACCAAGCTTCTAGCAGGAAGCTTTGTTAAATGTCCAGCAGACAGACTGGGAAAATTTTCCGAGGAGAATTACGTCGTCATTTACTAAATTTCATTGGAAGCCATCTCTGCTACTGCAAAACAAAAATGGGGATCAAGTCTGTCCAGTGGAGAGCTAGGAATCAGCCAACGAGGAAATGAACATAGAACATTACAGCGCAGTACAGGCCCTTCGATCCTCGATGTTGCGCCGCCCTGTCATACGAATCTGAAGCCCATCCCACTTACACTACTCCACGTACATCCATATGCCTGTCCAGTGTCGATTTAAATGCACTTAAACTTGGCGAATCTTACTACCGTTGCAAGCAAAGCATTCCATACCCTTATTACTCTCTGAGTAAAGAAACTACCTCTTACATCTGTCTTATACTTCTCTCCCCTCACTTTAAAGTTGTGTCCCCTTGTGTTTGCTGTTCCCATATTTGGAAAAAGGCTCTCCCTGTTCACCCTATCTAACCCTCTGATTATCTTGTATGTCCCTATTAAGTCACCGCTCAACCTTCTTCTCTCTAATGAGAACAGCCTCAAGGCCCTCAGCCTTTCCTCGTAAGACATTCCTTCCATACCAGGCAACATCCTAGTAAATCTCCTCTGCACCCTTTCCAAAGCTTCCACATCCTTCTTATAATGCAGTGACCAGAACTGTACACAATACTCCAAGTGTGGCCGTACCAGAGCTTTGTACAGCTGCAGTATAACCTCCTGGTTCCGGAACTCAATCCCTCTATTAATAAAGGCCAAAACAGTGTATGCCTTCTTAACAGCCCTGTCAATCTAGGTGGCAACTTTCAGGGATCTGTGTACGTGGACACTGAGATCTCTGCTTATCTACACCCCCAAGAATCTTACCAGTAATTTGTATTCCGATTACTCTGTCCAAAGTGTATCAACCCACACTTGTCCACATTAAACTCCATTTGCCACCTCTCAGCCCAGTTCTGCATCCTATCTATATCTCTCTGCAACCTACTACACCCTTCGTCACTATCCACAACTTCACCGACCTTAGTGTCGTCCGTAAATTTACTAACCCACCCTTCTAAGCCCTCATCCATTTTTAAAAATGACCAACAGCAGTGGACCCAACACCGACCCTTGCGGTACGCCGCTAGTAACTGGACACCAAGATGAACATGTTCCATCAACTACAACCCTCTGTTTTCTTTCAGCAAGCCAATTACTAATCCAAACTGCTATGTCTCCCACAATCCCATTCCTCCGCATTTTGTATAATAGCCTACTGTGGAGAACCTTATCGAACGCTTGCTGAAATCCATATACACCACATCAACCGGTTTACTCTCATCTACCTGTTTGGTCACTTTGTCAAAAAACTAATTGAGATTCGTTAGGTACGACTTACCCTTCACAAAACCGTGCTGACTGTCCCTGATCAGATTATTCTTTTCCAGATGGTTGTAAATCCTATCTCTTAGAACCTTTTCCAACACTTTACCAACAACTGAAGTGAGACTCACTGGTCT
>NC_057757.1:2155543-2205749 GCF_004010195.1 Chiloscyllium plagiosum
TATAATGCGGTGACCAGAACTGTACACAATACTCCAAGTGTGGCCGTACCAGAGCTTTGTACAGCTGCTGTATAACCTCCTGGTTCCAGAACTCAATCCCTCTATTAATAAAGGCCAAAACACTGTATGCCTTCTTAACAACCCTGTCAATCTAGGTGGCAACTTTCAGGGATCTGTGTACGTGGACACTGAGATCTCTCTGCTCATCTACACTCCCAAGAATCTTACCAGTACTTTGTATTCCGATTACTCTGTCCAAAGTGTATCACCTCACACTTGTCCACATTAAACTCCATTTGCCAACTCTCAGCCCAGCTCTGCATCCTATCTATGTCTCTCTGCAACCTACTACACCCTTCGTCACTATCCACAACTCCACCGACCTTAGTGTCGTCCGTAAATTTACTAACCCACCCTTCTAAGCCCTCATCCATTTATAAAAATGACGAACAGCAGTGGACCCAACACCGACCCTTGCGGTACGCCGCTAGTAACTGGACACCAAGATGAACATGTTTCATCAACTACAACCCTCTATTTTCTTTCAGTAAGCCAATTACTGATCCAAACTGCTATGTCTCCCACAATCCCATTCCTCCGCATTTTGTATAATAGCCTACTGTGGGGAACCTTATTGAACGCTTGCTGAAATCCATATACACCACATCAACCGGTTTACTCTCATCTACCTGTTTAGTCACTTTGTCAAAAAAGTCAATAGGATTTGTTCGGCTCAACCTACCCTTCACAAAACTGTGCTGACTGTCCCTGATCAGATTATTCTTTTCTAGATGGTTATAAATCCTATCTCTTATAACCTTTTCCAACACTTTACCAACAAATGAAAGGTCTGCTCATTTCTTGATTGATTGTTGGAGGGCATGGGGAGGTCAGAGCTCTCATCATGACCCATTTGTGGGGGCTGGGGTAACCAGAATTAGATCAAACCTTCATAATTGGTCTAACTAAAGTTGGCAGCCATTAGTCCCAATCAGCTGTCCTACTAAACCAAACCAAACCAAACCAATCATCCATTCTTATCCGCCCGCCCGCCCGCCCACCCACCCAAGAAGGTACTGGTGAGCTGCCTTCTTGAATCGCTGCAGTCCATTTGCTGTGGGTATGCTGTAAGGGAGGATCTTCCAGGATTTTGACCCAGTGACACTGAAGGAATGGTGATGTACTTCCAAATCAGCGTGGTGCATCTGCTGCCCTTGACCTTCCAGATGCCAGAGGTCACAAATTTGTAGAAGGAGCCTTGCTGCAGTACATCCATTGAGCATTGGTGGTGGAGGGAGGGAGTGTTTGTGATGTAGTGGGCTGCTTTGTCCTGGATGGTGTCAAACATCTTTGAGTGTTGTTGGAGCTGCACCTATTCAGGTAAGTGAAGAGTATTCCTTCTCATCCTGACTGTTGACTTGTAGATGGTGGAAAGGTTTGGGAGACAGTGAATCACTTACAGCTGTGGTATTCTCACATTTGTCTTTGCATCTTGATTTCCCCACATTACCAGGGAAACTCAGCTATTTGATGAGGAGAGTTACCCCATTAGCAAGCACAAACAGAGACTGAAAGACCTGTCCTACAAAACCATCCACTTGGCAATGTCAAACTTGTAGACTTTTTCCATCAATTACTCTGACAAGCCCTTTCAATACATCCACTGGTGTCCCTCTGACATAACATCACCAAGTCCTGATCACACCATCACCTTTTAAAGCTCATTGACACATCCAGTAATGCCTTGATTTTAAAAAATCCCATACTTGTGTTCAAATTCTTCTTCTGTCTCATTGCTTCTCTCTAATCCTGGTCATCTTCCCTAGCCCCTATGACTATCCAAGATCTCTGCACTCTGCCAACTCTGGCCTCTTGAGCATCCTCCAATTCCCATTGGCAGCCACACCTTCAGCTGGCTGGACTGTGAGCTCTAGAATTCCGTCCCTCAACCTCTCTCCTTTAAGGTGTTCCTCTGTCCACTGTATCTCCTAGTGTGGCTTGGTGTTAAATTCTGTTCGAAAACTGGAATTGGGGTCTCATAACGAATCCATAACAGGCCAACTCCTCTTGCATAATGCAAGCCTGATAGCTCCATCTCTCGGAAGTGTCACACAGGGTTGCCAACTGTATTCCTGGAAGTTTCTTAACCACCTCCAAGTTCCTGCTTTGGTTGACTAATCCTCCACTCCTCACACTCCCAACTCCCACAGGCAACCAAAAAGCGGGTAGAATCTGTACTCCCTTCAGCCCAGTGACACTCAGTACTCTTAAGTGTCTTACAACTGGTTTAAAAAGAAACACTGGGAGGGGAGAGAGAGAAAATAAGAGTGAATAAAAATCCTGTGAGATTTCCTTACCGGACTAGCCCCCAGCAGTTTAGTTAATCTGATTCTTGAGGTTGTGAGATAATCCTGGTTTCTCTGGCGAGGCCTAACCTAGAGTGATTAGCCGAAGATGCTTCCTTATAGCTGATTAATTTTAAAACCATTCCTCAGGACGTTTAAGAAATGACATCCTTTGCATTCCACCAGGTAGGCGACCCATCCCAGAAACTCTGGAATATTAACCTCAACCCCTTTGCTGAACCTGAAGTGACAGAAAGTGGCCATTCGGCCCAATATGAGAAGCATTTTCCCCATCCACCCTGCTCCTTTTCATTGGCCCTGCAACATAGTTTTACAAGTTCCTTTCTGCCTCCACCCCCCCCCCCCCCCCCATTTCAGTCAGTTTATTCCAGATTGCAACTCAAAATTATTTCACCTCGCTTCCCCATTCCTGCAGTGACAAGTCACTGATGCTGTACATTTAAACACAGATATCAAATTTTGATCTCATTTGTGGGCTCCAGACAGAGCACGAGCAACGAAACCTAATGACAATCAACGAGTAACAGCCGACACGGTCGAGTCTTTTGAGACAATCAGCCTCAGAGCTCTCCCCGGTTTCTACACGAACACATTCTGTCACTTGCAAAGTGCCACTCTGAGGGTAAGGTTGCAAACTCACATCCAGTGACCTGCCGTCGCCCTGGTCACCGCACTCCGCCCTTAGCCCCTCCAGCTCCCTCCTGAGCCTCGCCACTTCGGCTGACTGCAGGAGCTGCGTGGCCAGGCACAGCAAGACTCCGGCCAGAGCAGCGAGCCCCAAGGAGACCGGCGAAACCATCTGCTTCCCACTCCTCTGCAGGCGGCCGAGCGAAGTGAGAGCAGGGACCAAGCCGCTGGCAGAGCAGCTGGATTCTGGCCCAAAGTGGGAGGGAAACTTTCACTAAGCCAGGTCCTAGTTTCACGAATTGCTGAACAGGCAGCCTAAAACAATCAAATAACACACATACACACGGCGCATAGCATTATAATCCAGGTTAAACCCTTGATTTGTTTTTACATTGCAGCTGCAAATTCTGATTGGTTGACAGAGCGAAAACTGGGATTAAGGAGACAGGCAACAGCAGCTCAGGTGCAGATCTGGCAAAGCTGAGAGGGAGCTGGAAGTGTTAACACCGATCAGACGAGAAGGCTGACAAAGATTCCCCCGTCCCCACCCAAGCCCACAGGGCCCAGCCTGACTCAATCTGTACACGGGGCAAGTGGCGAGAACATCATCGGTTCAGGGACCCAGAGACTGGGCGAACGTTCAGCTCAGGGCTGGGACACGGGTCCAAACCATAGACCCCCTCGCAGTGTGGAAGCAGGCCATTCGACCCATCGAGTTCACTCCGACCGCCCGAAGAACATCCCGCCTCTCGCGTCACCTTGTATTTCCCACGGCTAACCCACCCAGCCTGCACATCCCTGGCCACTGTGGGTTAATATCCCATGGGCAAACCACTTAGCCTGCACGTCGCTGGACACTACAGAGCAATTTGGGGGTCTAGATTAGAGTGGTGCTGGAAAGGCACAGCAGGTCAGGCAGCATCCAAGAGCAATTTACCGTGTCTAATCCACCACCTACACATCCCTGGATAATATGGGTAATTTGCTGTGGCTAATCCACCCGAACCTGCACATCCTTGGATACTATGGACAATTTACCATGGCTAATCCACCTAGCCTGCACATCCCTGGAAAATACAGGGTAATTTACCATGGCTAATCCACCTAGCTGGTACACCCCGGGATACTCTGGGGCAATTTACCATGGCAAATCCACCTAACCTACGCATCCCTTGATACTACAGGCTATTTACCATGGCTAATCCACCTAACCTGCACATCTTTGGACTGTGGGAGGAGACTGGAGTACCTGGAGGAAACCCATGCAGATATAGGGAGAACGTGCAAACTCCACACAGACAGTCGGACAAAGGTGGAATTGAACCCTGGTTCCTGGTGCCATGTGCTAACAACTGAGGCACCTTGTAGATGCTGGAATTTAAATTCAATTTTAAAAAGAAAAGTCTGTAATTGGAAGGTAGTCCTAGCGATTGTGGCCATGAGACTATTGTCAGAAAAATCCATCTGGTTTTGCTAATGGGAAGGTTTGGCCATCTTTACCTGGTCTGGTCTACACGTGACTCCCAGACCCACAGTGATGCAGGTGACAGTCACCCGTCCTGTCTGACAAGCCGCATCCCCGCTACACTTGTTTTTCTGTCCGCAGCACACCTGACTCTTGACTGTTCTCTGAAACAGCCGAGCACATTGCAATTCCCAAATATCTTCCCATCGTGGCCCTGGTTTGGTGCTTGAAATTTGCTGAGAACCCAGAACCCTGTGGGGGATCTGAGTGGGGGTATCCCAGTGTATGCAGGGCTGGGGATGGAGATGACAACCCTCCCTATTCATGTACTTATCCAAATGTCTTTGAAATGTTGTAATGTGCCTGCATCCATCACTTCCTCAGGAAGTTCATTCCACACACAGACCACCCTTGTGTAAATATTTTGCCCTCCATGTCATTTCTAAATCTCTCTCCTCTCACCTTAAAAATATGCCCCCTAGTCTTGAAATACCCCACCCGAGGGGGAAAAACACCTACCATTAACTCTATCCATGCCTCTCATGATTTTGTAAACCTCTATAACATCACCTCTCAATCTCCTACATTCCAGTGAAAAAAGTCTCTGCCTATCCAGCCTTTCTTTATAATTCAAACTTTCATTCCCAGCGACACCCTGGTAAATTTCTTCTGAACCCTCTCCAGCTTAATAATATCCTTCCTATAACAGGGCAACCAGAACTGGACACAGTGCTCCAGAAGGGGCCTCACCAACGTCCTGTACAACTTCAACATGACGTCCCAACTCCTGTACTCAAAAGGTCTGAGCAATGAAGACAAGCTTGCTAAATGCCTTCTTAACCACTCTGTCTATATGTGAGGCAAATACATATGTGTACCTCTAAGTCCCTCTGTTCTACAACCCTACCCAAGACCCTACCATTAATTGTATAAGTCATGCCCATGTTTATTGCCTCAAAATACATTACTTTGCATTTATCCAGATTGAACTCAGAAAGTGAGGACTGCAGATGCTGGAGATCAGAGTCGAGAGTGTGGTGCTAGAAAAACACAGCGGGTCAGGCAGCATCCGAGGAGCAGGAAAATCAACGTTTCGGCAGCAGTCCTTCATCAGGAATTTGAAATTCCTGATGAAGGGCTTATGCCCGAAACGTCGATTCTCCTGCTGCTCAGATGCTGCCTAACATGCTGTGCTTTTCCAGCACCACACTCTCAACTCCAGATTGAACTCAATCTGCTGTACCTTTTCCAGTCTTCCCTGCGCCCTGGACATAAAACAGATTATCCTTTAGTCAGTACCACCAAACTCATCCCTGCCTGCAGAGAAATTGTCCAGTTGGAAGATCGGGCCCTGACTGAGACCTACAGCAAGACCCAAAGGCAAGTCTGAGGCTTCCGCACCCTTTAGAAGTCAGCTTATCCAACACTCTGATTTCCTTGTACCCTCAATCCAGCTAAGCTCCACTCAGCCTTCACCGCATAGTTCGACTCTTCCAGCCACCCACTACTGACCTATGTAAACTCCCAGAATCCTAAATCCTTCGATTCAAAGATACTCATCGTCCTATTTCAATCCATCTATTAGTTACTCTACCCTCCCTCAGTCCCACACCCATAGTCCTCCCCTCCCTGAGATCTCTGCCCTCTTCCAATTCTGGCCTCTTGCTCATCATAGGTTTCTGTCTCACTACAATTGGTGGCCGTACACTCGGCTGCCTAAGCCTCAAGCCATGGAATGACCCCTTTTAACCCTTTCTCTGTCTCTTTATCACTTTTCTCCATTCGGACACTTCGGACTCCTTGACCAAAGCCTCGTGATGTCACTTAATACTGTGTTATGTCTGAGGACTCTCCTGTGAGGTCCCTTTTGGGAGCTTTTAACACATGAAAGGTGATGTATAAATGCAGGATGTTGTTGCAAGGTCATGATCTCTAACTCAACTTTAAGCTGTCACTTCTTGTTTGCATGGCCCTCTCTAAACATCACGACTTAAACCTTTCTTAACCTTCCTCCTGACCCCTGCCAAATAACAAAAACGTGCACACTATAGAGTTCCATCCAATATCGTTTCTTTCAAATGCAAGCAAAGCAATTTTTTTAAGAAGTAACAATAACTGATGTCTGGTAACTAATAAGTGGAAAAAAGTTATTACTAAACAAGTTCCTTAAGTTCAAATTGTGTTCCAACCTGGGAACATCCTGAGAGCAAAATACCAGAGACATCAAATGTAACAGCTGAAAGCGAAGGCTGCGGTGTCGGAAACCCAGCCACCAGTTGTTGCACCGCAAGATCCCAAAACATGGTAAACACAGGATTATTTGTTTTCATGATGTTGGGGTATGAATGTTGGCCTGGAAATGACAGCTAGCAACTCTCCCCAGTCTTCTCTAAAACAGTGAGGGGGTGTCAGAGGCTCTGTTTAACATCTCTTGACTATGCTGCATATCTTCAGTGTTTCACTGAATTCTCTTTATTTGCACTCATAGAGTCATACTACATGGAAACAGATCCCAACGTCCAACTCATCCATACCGACCAAGTTTTCCAAACTAAACTACTCCCACTTCCCTGCATATCCCTCTAAACGTTTCTTATTCATGTACCTGTCCAAATGTCTTTTAAATGTTGGAACTGTATCTGCATCTACCAAAGATTTCCAACAGATTTGTCAGGCACAAACTCTCCTTGACAAATCTGCGCTGACTTAGTCCTATTTTCCCATGCACTTTCAAGTACTTTGCAATCTCATCCTTAACAATCATAGAATTCCTACAGTATGGAAACAGGCCAATTGGCCCAACAAGTCCACACCAACACTACTAAGAATAACCCACCCAGACCCATGTCCCTACTCTATTGCTCAAATTTCCCCTGACTAATGCACCTAACCTACACATCCGTGAACACTGGACAATTTTGAATGGCCAATCCACCCTAACCTCCATATCTTTTGACTGTGGGAGGAAACCCACGCAGACATGGGGAGAATGTGCAAACTTCACACAGGGTGGAATCGAACTCAGGTCCCTGGCACTATGTGGCAGCAGTGCAAGTCACCGTGTCACCCATGGAGTCTAATAATGGACTCTAAAATCTTACCAACAACTGAAGTCCGGCTAACTGGCCTAGTTTCTTGTCTTCTGCCTCCCTCCCTTCTTAAGCAGGGGTGTTAGATTATTCATTTTCCACTGAGATCAAAGCAGATCTGGACAGGAAAGCCTTAGGGACAGACTCCCTCAAATTATCATACAGTCATAGAGTTGTGCAACATAGAAACAAACCCTTGGGTCTTAACTCATCCATGCCAACCCACTATCCTAAATTAATCAAGTCCCATTTGGTAGCATTTGGCCCATATTCTTCTAAACGCTTCCTAATCATGTACCCATCCAGATCCCTTTTAAATGTTGTAATTGTACCAGCTCCCACTACTCCCTCTGTCCATACACACATCACCCTCTGTGTGAAAAACTTGTCTGTTAAATCCCTTTTAAATCTTTCCCCTGTCACCTTAAACCTATATCCTCTAGTTCTGGACTCTACTACCCTACCAAAGATTTCTAACAGCTTTGTCAGGCATAACCTCCCCTTGATGAAACTGTGTGACTCAGTCCTATTTTCCCATGCATTTTCAAGTACTCTGCAATCTCATCCTTAATAATGGACTCTAAACTCTTACCCATAGCCTATTCACTCCATCTATTCAAGGTTTGTGCGAAGATTTGTAGCTCGGGTGCTCGTTGTTGTGGTTCTGTTCACCGAGCTGGGAATTTGTGTTGCAGACGTTTCGTCCCCTGTCTAGGTGACATCCTCAGTGCTTGGGAGCCTCCTGTGAAGTGCTTCTGTGATGTTTCCTCTGCCATTTGTAGTGGTTTGTATCTGCCACTTCCGGTTGTCAGTTCCAGCTGTCCGCTGCAGTGGTCGGTATATTGGGTCCAGGTCGATGTGCTTGTTGCTTGAATCAGTGGATGAGTGCCATGTCTCTAGGAATTCCCTGGCTGTTCTCTGTGTGGCTACTAAGGATAGCTGAGTTTGACTGGGAGAACACTACTATTATAGGACAAGCCAAACAGAGAACAGCCAGGGAATTCCTAGAGGCATGGCACTCATCCACAGATTCAATCAATAAGCACATCGACCTGGACCCAATATACCGACCACTGCAGCGGACAGCTGGAACTCATAACCGGAAGCGGCAGATTCAAACCACTACAAATAGCGGAGGAAACATTACAGAAGCAATCCACAGGAGGCTCCCAAGCAGTGAGAATGTCACCCAGACAGGGGACAAAACGTCTGCAACACATTCCCAGCTTGGCGAACAGAACCACAACAACACTCCATCTATGCCCCCCATGATTTCATAAACCTCTATAAGGTCACCCCTCAGCCTCTGACACTCCAGGGAAAACAGCCCCAGCCTGTTCAGCCTCTGCCTCTAACTAAAACCCTCCAACCCTCTTTGTAAATCTTTTCTGAACCCTTTCAAGTTTCACAACTTTGTTATAGCAGGGAGACCAGAAGTGAATGCAGTATTCTGAAAGCTGCAACATGACATCCTAACCGCTATAATCTGCAGGAAAGAGGTTGAAGCCTTAGGGAGAATGTCGAAAAGTGTTTGTCCATTCATAGATTGTGCTGGCTTTCTTGGCAATTATTGCCAAATGCCCTTGATGGTAAGCTGGTGAGTCTTTGGAATATATGATTACCTACTATTCCCTAAGGAGGGAATTCCAGGATTTTAGACCACAGAACATTACAGCACAATACAGGCCCTTCAGCCCTCAATGTTGTGCCAACCTGTGAAACCGATCTTAAAGCCCATTTAAACTACATTATTCCATTATCATCCATATGTTTTACCCAATGACCATTTATGACCCTGGGAAAGTAATGGAACATTGATATAATTCCAAATCAGGAGTGTGTGTGACTTAGAAGTAATGTTCTCATGTGTGTTGCCAGGACTGAAGGGTTTGAGTTATAAGGAGAGGCTGGATAGGCTGGGACTTTTTTCACTGGAGCATTGGATGCTGGGAGGTGACTTTATAGAGGTTTATAAAACCTTGAGGGCCACTGATAAGATGAATAGCCAGCGTCCTTTTGCAGCAATGAGGTATCCAAAATTACAGGGCATAGGTTTAAGGTCAGAGGAAAAGATTTTAAAAGGACCTACGGTGGCAATGTTTTCACGTGGAGGGTGGTGCAAGTTTGGAATGAGCTGCCAGACAAAGTGGTAGAGCCGGGTACAATTACAGCATTTAAAAAGACATTTGGGCAGCTCCAGGGATAGGAAAGGTTTAGAAGGATATGGGCCAAATGCAGACAAATGGGACCAGTTCGGTTTGGGATACCTGGTCGACATGGACAGTTTGGGCCAAAGGGTCTGTTTCTGTGCTCTGACTCTATCTCCTACTGCCTTTGTCCTTTTGGGTTGTGCTGCAATGGGATTGTTTGCAGTTGAGCCTGGGTTGCAATTGAGCTCATGTTGGCTTAGCTGTTGCATTTATTTCCAGTCTATTAGACACACCCTTACTCAGAATAGGTGTTACCCTTCAAATTCTTGTTGCTGTCAGGGTTTATACAATGAAGAATGTATTTGAAGGGTTGTGCTATCAGTGGAGCCATCTGTATACTGCAAGTTACCATGATTTCCACATCAGCAGTGTGATGATGACCCAGATCTTCTGGGAGTTTTAGGGTGTTGATTGAGAGATAAATATTATCCCAGGACATTGGGGAAAAGGGCCCAGTTACATTTCTTGGAAATAGTGGTCATGGGATCATTACCATCCACCTCAGTCTAATACCTCTTCTAACTCTAGCACCTCTGACTGTCCCCCAGAAGCACAGGCTGATAGGAACGGGAAATTGTAAGAGGAGAGAAAGACATTTCAGTTACAACATCTATCATTAGGTCTCTCATTGATGCAAATCAATCTAAGTCAGTACAACTTTGGTAAGAGTGGAAAATTGACAATGAGAATGCAGCTGTGAATTTGCAAAAATGTGAGTAAGAAGCAGGAGTGGGCTACGCAGCCCCTCAGGACCTCTCTCTGCCTCACAGTGCCGGAGACCTGGCTTCGGTTCCACGTGGAGTTTGCACGTTTGATTAGATTAGATTAATTATAGTGTGGAAACAGGCCTTTCGGCCCAACAAATCCACACCGACCCTCCGCTGAGCAGCCCACCCATACTCATTCCCCTATATTTACCCCTTCACCTAACACTACGGGCAATTTAGCATGGCCAATTCACCTAACTTGCACATTTTTGGACTGTGAGAGGAAACCCACGCCGACACTGGGAGAACGTGCAGACTCCACACAGACAGTTGCCTGAGGCGGGAATTGAACCCGGTCTCTGGCGCTGAGAGGCAGCAGTGCTAACCACTGTGCCACCGCGCCGCCCACACGTTCTCCCCGTGTTTGCATAGCTTTCCTCCCGTTTCCTCCCACAGTCCAAAGATGTACTGGTTAGGGAGGATTGGCCGTGCTAAATTATCCCGTGGTGTCTAGGGATGTGCTGGCTGGGTGGATTCGCCATGGGAAATGTAGGGTTACTGGGATGGGAGAATATGGGGGGGTTGTGGGATGCTATTCGGCGGGTTGGTGCAGACTTGATGGGTTGAATGGCTTCTTTCTGTATTGTAAGGATTCCACGAATTGCACTGGGAGCATCAGCGCAGATATCATTCTCAGGTCTGTGGGCACATAGTGACTTAGAACTCGCTCTTGGACACCAGTACCCACCTCCTCACCTAATCAGTATTGAAATTGATGGCACAGGAGGACATTCTGCCCACCATGCCCTGTGTTAGCCCTTCGAGCTTTCCAATTAGTGCAACTCATCCCACCCTTTCCCCATAGAATCCTGCAATTTTTCACCCCCTCAAATATTTATCTAATCCCTTTCTGAAAGTTCCCACTGAATCTGCTTCCACCGCCCTTTCAGGCAGTGTGTTCCAGATCACAATTACTCAATGTGTGAAAAAAAATCTCATTTCCTCTGCCCATTCTTTTACCAAAGACATTAAATTGGTCCCTCTGTGGTTACCAAGTAGCTGAGAACCATTTCTCCTTATTTTACTCCATCAAAACTTTGCAAGATTTTGACAACCTTGCTTCAATCCTTTTTTTTAATATTAACAATCGCAAAAATCGCTGGAAAGGCTCAGCGGGTCTGGCAGCATCTGTGGAGAGAAATCAAAGTTAACATTTCAGGTTCAATGACCCTTCTTCATTGCTCAAAGCAGAACAATCTCAGATCCCCCAGTCTCTCCACGTAACCGATGTTGTTTGAGTAAATCCCTCTCTAACACAATGGGACACCTTGCCGAACTTTCCCCCCACCCCTCCAAAGATGACACACAGGGCTCAATCCAGAATAAAAAATAATGTATTGAAATACAATAATACCGACAAAGGCCTTTTTCATAGCAGCAACATTACAAAGCTTCGCTTGAGAGCTGACATCTCCTTGAATGAAAGTTAGGGGATGGTGCTTCAAATCAAATCACAGTTAGATACAGTTCAACCCAAATTCACAGTTTTTGAAGTAACGACAACATCTTTGGATGGAAACGTTCACCCGGACGTGTTCCTGAACAGAGATCACACAATCTCCACCCTCTCACCATTGACAGCGGGAAGGTGATGGGTGACCAGTCAGAAAGCAGAGATCCCTCTCTCCACCTCTCAGACTTTAAGATTGTCCACTTCTCCCCCAGCCAGTTTCCTGGGCTTTATTTATGAGGACAGAGAGCTCTTGCCGAACTTGTGCAGGTCTACCTAGAGGTGGGGGGGGCGGGGTGTCCAGATCTGGTTGCCATGCTTTAGGAAGGAGGTGTAGGTATTGGGGGGGAAAAAAGAGAGCAGGAGACGTTGTAGAGTTAGCTCTGCTGCTGGGTACATGGTCCCTGTCTTTACATGTACACTGCAGCCCCCCCCCCACTGACATCTCCCAACACCTTGGTAATTTTGGTTGTGTCCAGTTTCTCAGATGATGAGCAACTGCACCCTAACGAAGTGCAAATTCAGACAGAGAACCATGCACTAGCCCCCCCCCGACAAAAGGGATGTGCCGCAGAAAAATCATTCCTGTTAACACTTTACATTACTAAATGACAATTCACGTTTGGTTAAATATACATACACACTATAAATCAAAACTAACACCCCCAAATCATGAGATGCTGAGGCTGTGGAGGGACGAGTGAAAATGACTTCTTGTTGGTTACGGGATCAACAGGTGAAGATAGAAATCAGCCACGATCCTCCAGGAAGGATGGAACAGGCTCGATGGGCTGAATGAAATGCAAAGAGGCAGTATTTAGGACATTATCAGCCAGCCACACGCAGGCACAGGTTCAGATATTGCTGGCTCGGCAACCATTCATAGAATGGAGCATCGAATCCATATCGTGGGAGCAGGCCATTTGACCTATTGAATCCACACCAACCATCTGTAGAGCATCCCATTCCTGTAACCCTGCATTTCCCATGGCTAACTCACCTAGCCCGCACATCCTTGGACATTATGGACAATTTAGCATGGCCAGTCCACCTAACCTTCACATCTTTAGACTGTAGGAGGAAACCAGAGCACCCAGAGGAAATCCAAAGGGAGAAGGTGCAAACTCCACACAGGCATTGGAATCTCCCGAGATTGGAATTGAACCTGGATCCTTGGCACTGTGAGGCAGCGGTACCAGCAGCTGAGTATCTCTTCAGATTTTGATTCACAGTTACTAAGGATCCTGTAACTCATTGAAAAACCTTCCAACATATTATTTGAAATCAAAGACAAATAAACCTTCCAGAATTTAGGTTAGCAGATTAGATGCAGTCAATAACCAGCGACTGAGAATATCAAATGAATCTAAGCGGGAGATTCAGCAGAACGCTCTCCACTTACAGAGCGGTGGCAATGCAGAACTCACAAACTCAGTTCAGGAAAGCACTTGCCTACAATTGTTCTTGTCACTGCTCAATATCAAAATATCATCTTTGCAATCAAATCCCTCCTTGGTCCTCATTCCCCTCCTTATCTCTAACTTCCTCCAGCCTTAAGATCCTCCAGATCTTAAATTTCCTCCAGTAGCAAATTGAAGAGCCACGGAGAGCGGGCAGGAAAGGTGGAGCTGAGGGAGAGATTAAATCAGTAATATTGGTATTAAATGGCCCAATCTAGCTGCGGGTACTTATGTTCCACAACCATCCAGGATCTCTGTGCTCCTCCAAATCCAGCATTCCCCGATTCCCATCTCTGCACCATCCTTTGTGTGAATGGAATGAGCTGCCAGACGAAGTGGTGGAGGCTGGTACAATTGCAACGTTTAAAGGGCATCTGGATGGGTAATTGAATAGGAAGGGTTTGGAGGGATATGGGCCAAGTGCTGGAAAACGGGATTAGCATGATTTAGGATATCTGGTCAGCACGGATGAATTGGATTAAAGAGTCTGTTTCCATGCTGTACAGCTCCTTGACTCTAAGGTGCTGAGCAGGACATGCTAGAACTGAGAGTCTGGTTAAAGTTTGAGTTTCGCAACAGGTATTTCATGTCATTTGACCTCTGCTTTCTCATTCCCATCGTTTCCATTGTCCACTTTTTAAGTGTGAGGATAGTGGCTTTCTGATTTTCGTGTTACACCAGAGTTTCTCAACTGAAATTTGTCTTAATTTCATTTGAGAGCCTGCACTTATATAGCGCCTTTTCATGTAGAGAGACACCCATGTGTTTAAATCAAATGAGCACATCCAGCCAGAGATCAGGGAGAGACGATCGAAAGTTAGATCAAAGAGACTGGAAGGGGAGAGGTTCAGGTAGGGGAATTCCACAGCCTCACGCTCGGGTAGATGAAGGCACAGCCACCAATGGTGGAGCAAGGAAATCGGGGGATGCTGGAAATGGAGGAGCACAGAGATCCTGGACTGTTGTGGAATGTAAGTGCTTGCAGCTAGATTAGGCCATTTAATACCATCGTGGCTGATTTAATCTCAGCCTCAATCTACCTTAGGTCCCCTCTTTCTCCTCTCATCATCAACCTATGCCCTTTAGATTTGGACTCCCCTACCCTGGAGAAAAGATCTTGTCTATTTACTCTATCCATGCCCCTCATGATTTTATAAACCTCTCTAAGTCACCCCTCAGTTTCTGACGCTCCAGGGAAAACAGCCCCAAGCCTGTTCAGCCTCTCCCTGTAGCTCAAACCCTCCAATCCTGGCAACATCCTTCTCAATCTTTTCTGAAGCCTTTCAAGTTTCACAACATCTTTCCAATAGCACAGAGACCAGAATTGTATGTAGTATTCCAAAAGTGGTCTCCTTCCTATTGGAAGGATGTTGCAAAACTTGAAAAGGGTTCAGAAAATATGTACATGGATGTTGTCAGGGTTGGAGGGTTTTAGCTATAGGGAGACGCTAAATAGGCTGGGGCTGCTTTCCCGGAGCGGCAGAGGCTGAGGGGTGATCTTAGAGGTTTATAAAATCATGAAGGGCATAGATAGGATAAATAGACAAGTCTTTCCCCTGGGGTGGGGGAATCCAGAACTAGAGGGCATATGTTTCGGGAGAGGGGAGGAAGGGACCTGAGGGGCAACTTTTTCACACAAAGGGTTGTGTATGTATGGAATGAGCTGCCAGAGGAAGTGGTGGAGGATGGTACAATGACAATGTTTAAAAGGCATCTGGATGGGGATATGAATAGGAAGAGTTTAGAGGGATATTAGCTAAATGCTGGCAAATGGGATGAGATTAGGTTAGGATATCTGGTCAGCATGGAGGAGTTAGAGCAAAGGGTCTGTTTTCGTGCTGTACATCTCTATGATTCTATAATGTCCTGTACAGCTGCAATATGACATTCCAACCCCTATATTCAATGCACTGACCAACAAAGGCAAGCCTACCAAACACTTCCTTCACCACCCTGTCTCCCCATGACTTCACTTTCAAGGAACTAAGAACTTGCAATCAAAAGGTCTCTGTTCAGCAAAACACCCCAAGAGCTACCATTAAGTGTATTCGACCCACTTTTCTGCCTTTCCAAAATGCAACACCTCACATTTATCTAAATTAAACTCCATCTGGCATCCCTTGGCCCATTGACTCATTTGATTAAGATGCCGTTGTATTCTGAGGTAACTTTCTTCACTGTCCACTACATCACCAATTTTAGTGTCATCTGCAAACTTACTCACTATACCTCCAATATTCACATCCAAATCACTTATACAAATGTCGAAAAGCAGTGGACCCAACACCGATCCTTGTGACATATGCCTGGTCACAGGCCTTCAGTCCGAAAAACAACCCTCCACCTCCACCCTCTGGTCTTCTACCTTCGAACCAGTTCTATATCCAAGTGGCTGGGTCTCCCTGTATTCCTTGTGATCCAACCTTGCTAACTAGTGTACCATGAGGAACCTTGTCAAACCTCTTACTGAAGTCTGTATAGACAACATTCATCTCTGCCTTCATCAATCTTCTTTGTTACTTCCTCAAGAAAACTCAACCAAGTTCATGAGACACGATTTCCCACATTGACTATCCCTAATCAGTTCTTACCCTTCCAAATACATGTAAATCCTGTCCCTCGGAATTCCCTCCAACAACTTACCCAGCCCTGATGTCTTTGGCTGTGCAGTGCTCCATCCAGCCCTCCCTGAATCTTTAAGAGCTATTGTTTTCCTTCTAATCCTCTACTTCCCTCTCTGCAGCTTGACAGAGATCATTTCAGAATCCGCCCAGTGATTTAAGCCAACAAAAATGTTTGCAGCTCACTGAATTCCTGCACGCCCAGTATCGCTTGCCTCTTTTTCCAATACCTGTTATTCTCCGTTACCCCCCTCACCCCTGCCATGCCTCTTCCAACTCTAAAAGACCAATTTTTAAGTAGATTTGTTATTGTGATGTGGGTAGAACATTGCTGCCCCTTCCCTAGCTGCCCCTTTGAAAAGGTGGGAGTCAGCTGCCTTCTTGAACCGCTGCAGTCCTGCATGGTGCAGAGACCCCCACACAGTGTCGTGAGAGAGGGAGCTCCAGGATTCTGACCCAGCGACACTGAGGGAACCGCCGATATATTTCCAAGTCAGGATGGGGAGTGGCTCAGAGGGGAACTTGAAGGTTTGAAGGTGCTGTCAGAGAAACCCTGGTGAATTTCTGTAGTGCATCTTATAGATGGTACGCATTGCTACTCCTAAGCGTCGGTGGAGGAGGGAGGGGATGTTTGTGGATGTGGTGCCAATCAACCAGGAGCTGCTTTGTCCTGGGATGGTGTCGTGCTTCTAGAATGTTGTTGGAGCTGCCCCCATCCAGGGCAAGTGGAGAGTATTCCCTCACACTCCTTGTCAATGGTGGGACAGGCTTTGGGGAGGAGTCAGGATGGAGTGATTTGTCCAATGCCCTGATCGGGTCTGACCTCGCCCTCCCCAAAAACAACGGGCTGTTTTGGCAACAACATTCACCGTTGTGCTTTTGTTAATCTTCAAGTTCCTTTATCCCTAAAGGTGCCATTTCCTTCCTGAGCTGCCAATCCATCAGAAACCTCCAATCTGAAACCTGCCAATTTAACTATTTAACTGCAACGGGTCTCTCAGTAGCTCCAATGTTCCCCCCCATCACACTGGAGGGTCACAGTTACAGAGCTGCCACTGGGGTCAGTGAACACAGGAGAGATGACGGACTGAAATTGGCCTTTACCTATAATTCCAGCAATCTCAATTTTGAAGGCACTTGGGAACAGGAGCAGTGCAAACGATTCTCCACTCGCAGTACAGGATGCAGGCTACCCCAACCGAAAACCAGAAAGGGAACTGACTGAGTCAGGAAGCTGGGATAAAAAAAAACCCATGAGGAGACAGTAACAGCAATGACGAGGGAAAATAGTGAATCACTGCAACCTACAGAAGGCCACTTGGCCCATCATAATACTCCAGCTCTTTAAAAGAGCTTCCTCACTTTGCCTTTCAATCTGTGACCCTGTTGGAATTATTTGTGGGATCATCCTTTATCCCTTTCCCAGGTGGAGATTGTCAACTCTCTCCGAACGGAAAACCCTTCCCGTAACTCCCTCCCTACCAATTTCAAATCTCCGGTCTCTGGTTATCAATCCTGTCAGCAGAGGTCACTTGGGGGAGAAATGGGAAATGAAAGAGAGAAGCTCTGGGAAGAACACAACAGGTAATGTCTCAAAGACTTACACAATGCATACATCTTAACTTTCAATAGTGCTTTTTGCTCTCCCATTCCAACTGAGACCTTGGAGGTATTCCTGGATACTTGAACAGGTGACCTTTGCCCCCTGACCCCTGATACTTAATATAGCCAAGGGCCTGACCCTGCCACCTGCCAACCAATCATGAAACAGACAAAAACAAGTCTCCCGCGTTCTTACAAGAAGGAAAATTGTTTGAAGAAACTCAAATTGGAGATTAGAAACAGATTGGAAAAGCCTCTCCAGACTGACACCCCACACTTTCACTCTTGTGACATTTTGCGGCCATGGATCCTGGTACTGTCCTGTTGGCCGCAGCCTTGCAACCCTCAGGCAGCCAGCTATTCGACTGAATGGGGCACCACAGCCAAATCCTCCCCACTGCCCTACACGCACACGCAGCCAGGGTCCTCGTCCCATATCGGGGAAGAATCATGTTGGATATTAACCCCATGCTTTCTCTCTCTCTCTCTCTCTCTCTCTCTCTGTGTAGAGCCTGTTGAGTTTCTCTGGCACTTTCTTTTCGTGTCGCTGTCCAGAGAGTGAGCTCGAAAGTCAGGGAAAAGAGCTAATCTCGGACGACGGGAGGGGCAAATCGCAGAACCCTCTGGGTGTTTTCTCGCGCCAAGTGGTCTGCCGTTGTCAGGATTGCAGGTGGATCTAGTCAAAAGGAAGAAAAGGTACAAGAAAAGTCTGTCTCTCTCCCTCCCTCTCTTTGACACAGCGGTCTCTCAGTTTAAGAAGGCCAGGCTGTATGTAGTAGTCTCCCCACACACTTGCGCACACAGACACGCGGACACAGACATGGTCCCCTTTTACAGCTTGAAGAGCCCGAAGTGAGTGAAGGTTTTGGGTTTCAGGTGCACCCCGGCGATGCTGTAAACACTGATCTGGGACTTCTTCCGGAGCCGAACTAATCCAGACGCTTGGCAAGAATGCACAGCCAGTTGCTGGCTGTAGGTAGGGGTCGGCGGTAATCCCTGAACACACCGAAAAGTCAATTCTTTGTCCACCATCACGTCCAGCTTTAAGTAGGCTGTGGTGTTGTCATCGCAATGAACCTGCAGATACATCGAGAGAGAGGTTTGTCAGTTCCACTGACATTCAGGAAAGGAGAACAGAAATGTTCAAGCCTTCAATAGCTCACTCGCTCTCTTTCTCTCTCTCTCTCTCTCTCTCTCTCCCCCCCCCACACCCCCCATACCGGGCGGCACAGTCCCTTCATCTCCCTATCCCTCTCTCTATCCCCATCTCTTCCCTTCCCGACCCCCCATTTATCTCTCTCTTCCCCCCCCCCCAATCCCTCTATCCCCCGTTCCCATTCTTCAGAATGGAGGCAGAGATTATGGGTGTGAGTCCCACTCCTGACAATGAAATATCAACCTTAGCAGATGCACTAAGTGGGTGTGGGTGGGGGGAATGGTGGTGGTAGACTTTTGGAATTTCCAGCCCAACAGGGCCCTCAGTATACTTAAGACAGACAGCACTAGCCTTCTACATGTTAAAGATATCAAGGGATAGTGCGGAAAAATGGTGTTGAAGAAGATCAACCGTCATCTGACCGTACAACAATGCCTGCACCCTCAGCAACAATCCTCCCACAGTGCCCGCTCCCTCAATACTGACCCTCCAACAATAGCCACTCAGTCAGTGCTGACCCTCTGACAGCGCCCGCTCCCACAGCGCTGACTCTCCGACACTGCAGCGCTCCCTCAGCACTGACCATCCAACACTGTGATGCTCCCTCAGTGCTGACCCTCCAACACTACGAAGCTCCCTCAGCACTGACCCTCTGCCAGTGTAGCGCTCCCATAGTGCTGACCTTCCGACAGTGCCTGCTCCCTCAGCACTGACCCTCTGCCAGTGTAGCACTCCCATAGTGCTGACCTTCCGACAGTGCCTGCTCCCTCAGCACCGACTCTCTGCCAGTGCAGCATTCCCTCAGCGCTGACCCTCCGCCAGTGTGTTGCTCTCTCAGCACTGACCCCCCTGACAGTGCCTGCTCCGTCAGCACTGACTCTCCGACAGCACCTGCTTCCTCAGCATTGACCCTCCTACAGTGTGGCGCTCCCTCAGCGCTGACCCTCCAACAGTGCCCACTCCCACAGACAGTGAGGTTTAAACCTGTTTGACCAGTACTTAAAACGAAAATATTTTTTGGACAATGTTCAGCTGGAAAGGTGGGGTGGGGTGGGGGTGGAGGGGAGAGGTGTCTTGCCTGACTGTATATGTAGTAGACTCCCTCCCGGTGTACGGTGAATCTGGCCGTCTTGTTGTTGTAGGTCACTGCACTTTTGGTCGTCTCAAGTGGGCATTCTAACCACTGCCTGATGATCCCACCTGTTTGTGGAAAGTGAGAGAGAAAAACAAAAGGTGAAGCTTCACCACTTTATCAGAGAGAGTGGTACACAGTGAGATTATTGATGTGAAACACTGTTCCTATTCGATGTTGAAGTCCTCACCCCGGTCTCCAAATCCCACTGTGCCCTTGCTCCCTCGGATCCTGGTTCTCTCCCGTAAACTCTGCAGGGTCTCAGTGTTCCTCCAATTCTTTCTCTGCCACGCCCTGTCTGGGGCTCACCCTGTGGTATCCCATCCTAAACCTCTCCCTATGTTCCTTCAGGCGTCCCCACCTTGGCCAAGCCTTTGGTTACCTGTCCTCATATCTCCTTTTGTGGTTCACTGTTGAGTTTTGATGATTCTTGGCATCATCAAGAGCCCTGGAGATGCTTTGCAATGCCAAAAACTCCATTCAAATGCAAGTGGCCAGGCGTTGTTGTTGTGCACAGAACATTTCCAAGATACCTCTTTCCTTCACCATCCAGGAGGGATTTCCGCTACCTTGAGAAGCTGGGCCCGTTGCCTTTCCAGCCCAGAAAGTGAAGATTTAATCCCTACAGTGTGGAAGCAGGCCATTAAGCCCATCGAGTCCACACCACCCCTCCGAAGAGCATGCCACCCAGACCCATCATCCGACATTCCCCATGACTAATCCACCTAGCCTGCACGTCCCTGGACATTACAGGACAATTTCCCACCCTAACCTGCACATTTTTGGAGTGTGAGGGAAACCAGAGCATCCAGAGGAAACTCATGCAGAACGTGCAAACTCCACACAGTCAGCTGAGGCTGGAATCGACCCCGGGACCCTAGTGCTGTGAGGCAGGAGTGCTAACCTCTGAGCCGCCATGCTGAATGCTTTATTCAATGCTGTATCACTCTATGATAACGTGTACTTGTTGACGTGTTGAGTACAAGGATAGACAAGTTATGCAGCAGCTTTATTAGAACTTTAGTTCAGCCACACTTGGAATATTGCGTACAGTTTTGGTCACTACACTACCAGAAGGATGTGGATGCTTTAGAGAGGGTACAGAAAAAGTTTACCTGGATGTTGCCTGGTATGGGGGATTTTAGCAATGAAGAAAGATTGGATACACTGGGTTTGTTTTCACTGGAACGCAGGAGGTTGAGGGGCGACCTGACAGAAGTTTATAAGATTGGGAATGGTGTGGATAGAGTGGGAAGAATGAGGCTTTTTCCCAGGGTGGAGGGGTCAATTACTCAGAGGCACAGGGCCAAGGTGCCTTGGGGTATGGGGTGCAGTTTACAAGAGATGTGCGAGGCATGTTTTTCACACACAGGGAGGTGAGTGCGTGGAATGCGCTGTCAGAGGAGGTGGTGGAAGCAGACACAATAGCAGCATTCAAGAAGCACCTGGATAAATATGTGACTAGGAAGGGAATGGAGGGATACAGATCCTTTAAGTGAAGACAGATTTAGTTTGGAAGGGTAGGCTTTCCAGCTGCAGGGCCTGTTCCTGTGCTGGATTGTTCACTATTCTTTAATGTGTTCAAGGTTGCAGTACATTTGAAGGAGTGAATGAGGTTCTGCTCCTATACAAGACTTCACCATTCCCAAGGGACAGAGGGACTCTCTGATGTTTGGATCTGGACAGAAACCTCCCCAACAGGTGCCTGAATCTGCTCGGGCTTCGTTCATTCTGCCCTTGCCCTGGTCACCACCACTCCAGAAGTAAGAAGGGCTTTCATTACTCTAGCGCCCACTCATACCTTAAGCGTGCCCCATTGCACTTGGCAGATGCAGAGAAACCCTTCCCCGGTTGGTGCACATTCAGATTCCACACTGGTTAGAGTGTTGCGTTCAATTCTGGTCATCACATTACAGGAGGAAGGTGGAGGCTTTGGAGAGGGTGCAGAAGAGGTTTAGCAGGATACTGCCTGGAGTAGAGGGTATGGGCTATAAGGAGATGCTAGAAAAGCTTGAGTTGTTTTCTCTGGAGCAGCAGAGGTGAAACATGAAAGAAGTCTTTCAAAGTATGAGATGTGTAGATAGGGATGATGGACAGACTCTTTCCCCCCCCCAAAATTTAGGATGTGTAATACTAGGGGGCATGTATTTAAGATGAAAAGGTGGGCGGGGGGGGGGGGAAGTTCTAAACGAGATGTGAGGGGAATGTTTTTTTTAAAACACAGAGTGGTAGGAGTGTGGAATGCAGTGCTGGGGTGGTGGTGGAGGCATATACAATAGGGGCGTTTAAGAGACTTTTAGATAAGCACGACTGATTAGTCCACTAACATTACCACTTCAGCACTTTGTCCACCTGAGATCTTCACAGTAAACAGAACCGATGTTCCAAATCAGATCCTTTTAAGCTGAAACTCTTAACCATCTGACCTGGTTTCGAGGGATATGGGAGAAAGTGAGGACTGCAGATGCTGGAGAGTCAGATCGAAAAGGGTGACCCTGGAAAAGCATAGCAGGCCAGGCAGCGTCCGAGAAGCAGGAGAGTCAACGTTTCGGGCATGAGCCCTTCATCAGGAATTTCTGAAGGGCTTAGGCAAGAGTGGACCTTTGGACTGCTGGAAAATGAGGCTGGAGTAGTAGTAATGGGGAACAAAGAAAAGGTGGAGGAACTGAATAGGTACGTTGCATCAGTTTGCACAGTTCAAGACACCAGCATTTCAAGAGAGTTGGGGCAGATGTGAATGTAGCAGCCATTGCTAAGGAGATGATGCAGGGAAAACTGAAAGGTCTGAAAGTGGATAAATCACCCAGACCAGATGGACTACACCCCAGGGTTCTGAAGGAGATAGATGAGGAGATTGTTGAGGCATTGGTGATGATCTATCAGGGAGGGTCCGAGAGGACTGGAAAATGGCTAATGTAACACTGTTTAAGAAGCAATAGAAGTAGAAAACAGGATACCATCAGTCAGTTAGCCTTACTACAGTTGCTGGTAAGATTTTAGAGTTCATTGTGAAGAATGAGATTGCAGAGTACTCCAAAGTGCATGATAAAGTAGGGCTGAGTCAGCAATGCTTTGTCAAGAGGATGTCATGCCTGACAAATTTGCTAGAATTCTTTGAGGAGGTAATGAACAAGTTAGATGCAGGAGAGCCAGTGGATGTGATCTATTTGGTTTTCCAGAAGGCCTGTGACAAGGTGCCACAGAGGAGGCTGCTAAATAAGAGCCCATGGTATTAGGGGCAAGGTACTGGCATGGATAGAAGATTGGCTGACTGGCAGAAGTCAGCGATTGAGGATAAAAGGGTCTTTTTCAGGATGGCAGCCCAGTTTTGCATGGGTCCGTGTTGGGACCACAACTATTCACGTTATATGTTAACAATGTGAACAAACAAACTGGGTTGTTACTTGGTTTACAGATGACACAAAGATAGATGGAGGGACAGGTAGCATGGAGAAAGCAGAGGAGGCTCCAAAGGGCTTTGTCAGGCTAGGAGAGTGGGCAAAGAAGTGGCAGATGGAGTACAATGAGGTTATGCATTTTGGTAGGAAGAATAGAGGTGTAGACTATTTTCTAAACAGGAAAGGCTTTGGAAATCTGAAGTACAAAGGAACTCAAGTCCTAGTTCAGGATTCTGTCAAGGTTAACATGCAGGTTCAGTTGGTAGTTAGGAAGGCAAATGCAATGTAAGCATTTATTTCAAGAGAGCTAGAATACAAGAGAAGGAATGTACTGCTGAGGCTGTATAAGGCTCTGGGCAAAATCGCTTTTGGAATATTGAGAGCAGTTCTGGGCCCCCGATCTAAGCAAGGATGTGCTGGCCTTGGAGGGGGTCCAGAGGGGATATTCAAGAATGATTCAGGGGGTGAAGGGCTTGTCATGTGGGGAGCAGTTGAGGACCCTGGGTCTGTCCCTGATGGAGTTTAGAAGGATTGGTGGTGAGGGGGGTGGGTGTGGTGGTTTGGAGTCGGATTGAAACTTTTGGAATCCTGAGAGCCCTGGTTGTAGTGGAGGTGGGGAAGGTATTTCTACCAGTAGGACAAACTAGGACCCAAGGGCACAGCCTCAGGGTGAAGGGATGGACTGATATGGGGAAGGAATTTCTTCAGCCGGAGAGCTGCGGAGGCCAAGTCATGGAATGTCTTTATGACAGAGATAGGTTCTTGACCGGTAAGGGGGTTCAAGGGTTATGGGGAGAATGGGGCTGAGAAACAATATCTGCCACGATCGAATGCTGGAATAGACTCGATGGGCCAAAGGGCCTATGGAATTATTTCAGGAATTCCGAGCTGGTGAAAGGCAATGCAGCAACTTGCTTTTTCTGTAAAAAGGGGTGTTTTCTCATGTTAAATGCTTCCCAAACAGAAGTTGAGTGTAACCTTTCTTCAGGACTGTTCAGGCCTTTGGGTTACACCTGAAATGTCGACTTCTCTACCTCCTGATGCTGCCTGGCTTGCTGTATTCTTCGAGCCTTCTGCTTGTCCACCTAAGATTCAGCATCTGCAGTTTCTTGTCCCTGGCCACCAGATGGCAGCTTTGCCTGAACCTCCCCAGCTCACTGAACGACGCCATAGGCTGCCTTTGAGGGGGAGGTAACAAGGGGGAAAATGTGACAAACTCTGTCATTACTGAATGCCCATCTGTCAAAGTGAAGCTACCAGCTACTGAACGGGAACAGAAAAGTTAGAACGATAAGACATTGGAGCAAAAGTAGGCCATCCAGCTCAATGAGGCTGCTCTGCCTGTCAATGAGATAGTAGCTAATCCTGAACTCTACCTGCCAAGGCATGTGACTGGGTCTAAAACCTGCGGAAAACGCGAGGTGGGTTATTTCAGCCTGAACGCAGAAGGGGTTTGTTCAGCCAGAAGGTGAGGAATCTTCAAAATTCTGAGAGTGACAGCCCTTGACATCAAGGAGGAGAAAGTGAGGACTGCAGACGCTGGAGATCAAAGTCGAGGATGTGGTGCAGGTCAGGCAGCATCTGAGGAGCAGGAGAATCGACGTCTCGGGCAAAAGCCCTTCATCAGGAATGAGGCTTGTGAGCGGAGAGGGTGGTGAGATAAATGGGAGGGGGTTTGGAGCGGTAGCTGGGAGTGCGATAGAGAGATAGAGTTAGGGGGTGATGGTGATAAGTTGGAGAGGAGGGTGGAACGGATAGGTGGGAAGGAAGATGGACAGGTAAACAGGGCGGTGCTGAGTTGGAAGGTTGGATCTGGGATAAGGTTGGGGAGGGGGGGGTGGAAAAATGTGGAAACTGGT
Organism: Chiloscyllium plagiosum; assembly: GCF_004010195.1. Lineage (NCBI taxonomy): Eukaryota > Metazoa > Chordata > Chondrichthyes > Orectolobiformes > Hemiscylliidae > Chiloscyllium > Chiloscyllium plagiosum. The sequence goes on from NC_057757.1 coordinate 2,180,746, forward strand.
GAAATCCACATTGACGTCGTGTGGTTGGAGAATCCCAAGGTGGAAAATGAAGCGTTCTTCATCCAGGCATCGGGGGATGGAGGAGGCCCAGGACCTGCATATCCTTGGCAGAGTGGTAGGGGAAGTTGATGTGTTCGGCCACGGGGCGGTGAAGTTGGTTGGTGTGGGTGTTCCAGAGATGTTCTCTGAAGCGTCAAGGCGGTGTCTGACAGACTGGCGTCAAGAAGCCTGAGAAAAACTGAAGGCAATGGCTGTCAGGGAGCAAACTCTTGATGGTTGGAGTCATACATGGGAAGATGCTCATGGGTGTTGGACGTCAATTATCTCAGCTCCAGGACATCTCTGCAGGGGTTCCTGAGGGTAGTGTCTTAGGCCCGACCATCTTCAGCTGCTTCATCATTGACCTTCCCTCCACCATAAGGTCAGAAGTGGGGAAGTTCGCTGATGATTGCACAATATTCAGCACAATTCGCCACTCAGATAATGAAGCAGTCCGTGTCCAAATGCAACGAGATCAGGACAATATCCAGGCTTGGGTTGACAAGTCGCAAGTAACATTTGTACCACACAAATGCCACACTAAGACCATCACCATTAAAACACAATCTAACCACTGCCCCTTGACATTCAATGGTGTTACCATCACTGAATCCCACACTATCAACATTGTGGGGGATACCATTGGCCAGAAGCAAACTGGACTCTCCACATGAACACAGCGGCTACAAGAGCAGGTCAGAGGCTGGGAATCCTGCAGCAAGTAACTCCCCTCCTGACTCCCAAAAGCCGGTCCACCATCAACAAGGCACAAGTCAGGAGTGTGAGGGAATACTCCCCACTTGTCGTGCATGGGGGCAGCTCCAACAACACTCAAGAAGCTCAACACCATCCAGGGACAAAGTAGCCCCCCAGTTGATTGGCTTCACATCTACAAACATACCACTCCCTCCCCCACCAACACTCAGTAGCAGCAGTTTGTACCATCTACAAGATGCACTGCAGCGACTCATTGCAACTATCATCGACAACACCTTCGGAAGACATGACCTTGACATTGAGGAGAACAAGGGCAGCAGATATAAAAGGAACAACAGTCCCTGCAGGTTCCCTTCTTCGCCCCTCTCCAGCCTGACTGGGAAATATATCAACCGTTCCCCAACAGCATTGCAGGTCTCCCCTAAGCAAACAGACTGCAGCAGTTCAATAGGGCTGCTTGACACCTTTCTGCAGGGTGAAAAAGCATGGCTAATTAAATGCTGGGTGAAGTGATTCCCACATCCAGTGAATGAATCAAGAGTGAAAAATAACAGTATTCTTAAGTGTGTGATGTTTATGCTGAACGCCCTCTTGTGTTGCTCACAGGATAAAGCTTTAATTGTGGAATTGTCCTACTCCCAGCTGAGTGACAGTAGGGGCCAATCACTATGTTTCCTCTGCACTGTCAGCTGATGCAGGTTACCAGCCAAGATGGTTGTATTATCTAGGATGAGTGTCAATATATTTAGACCACATTTGGAACACTGCATTCAATTCTGGTTCACCTGCTATAGGAAGGATGTTGTGAAACTTGAAAGGGTTCAGAAAAGATTTACAAGGATGTTGCCAGGGTTGGAGGGTTTGAGCTATAGGGAGAGGCTGAACAGGCTGGGGCTGTTTTCCCTGGAGCGTCGGAGGCTGAGGGGTGACCTTATAGAGGTTTATAAAATCATGAGGGGCATGGATAGGATAAATAGACAAAGTCTTTTCCCTGGGGTCGGGGAGTCCAGAACTAAAGGGCATAGGTTTAGGGTGAGAGGGGAAAAGATAAAAGGGATCTAAGGGGTAACTTTTTCATGCAGAGGGTGGTACGTGTGTGGAATGAGTTGCCAGAGGATGTGGTGGAGGCTGGTACAATTACAACATTTAAAAGGCATCTGGATGGGTATATGAATAGGAAGAGATGAGAGGGATGTGGGCTAAATGCTGGCAGATGGGACTAGATCAATTTATGAAATCTGAACAGCTTGGACAAATTGGACCGAAGGGTCTGTTTCCATGTTGTACAGCTCTATATACAAATGTTCCCTCGCTCTCTCTGCAGTTGGCCAACTGGCATTGACAAGGTATCACTGTGACACAATTAAGAACTGAACACTCCCCTCTCCCAAACCCAATGTCCCAGCAATTCATACCCATTCCTGACATCTCAATGTGCACAGGAACTGTTGCGCTCCAGGTGTAGACAGGTGCATTTCTGTAGCATCTTTCATGACACGGCAAAAACCCCAGAGGCAATCAAGGGTCTTTTTTTCTGAATTGAAGCAACTCCTACAATGAATGGAGTGGGGCCTCCGTTTTGAGCACTGCATGATCCCACAACCTGATGACAATCGGCTGAAATCTTTCCGAATGGCGATGGCAGAGTTGTGAATATTAGGCCCAGGACACATTGGGGCAGGGGGTGGAGGGGAAACTCATCTGCTGCTGCCCCTCAGTTTTATATTCTCTCAGCATCAGCATGGATGACTCCGTGAAGATGAACTGGATTCTGTCAACGCTTTGTCTCTCTAGTCTTCCAGCAAGCAGGAGAGTCACCAACAATAATTCCTGTCCATTGACTAACTCCCAGTTAATGATTCAAACTCACCCTGCAGTGTCAAATGGATGGGAATTTATCTCTGAGGCAGGATGCCCAGGTTCTAATCCAGACTGCTCCAGAGATGTGTCATAATGTCTCAGAACAGACTGGAGAGAAAATATGTAAAAAGGCAACACCATCAAAAGTAGCTACCTACCCTTCTCAACGATGTATGTCCCATCCACATTATTGGGCATCACTGCAAAATAAATACAAACAAGAGTAAAAATTCAGAAAAACCAAAAGATCATTAACCCTCTTCTCATAAACACTCAAACTCTGAATCAGTCTGTCTCTCACACACTGACTCTCACTGGGGTACAATCTCTCTCTCTCTCACACACACACACACACATGCACACTCTCTCACTGGGTACAGCTCCTACACACACTGACTCTCACTGGGATGCAGTTCCTACACACACACTGACTCTCAGTGGGATACAATCCCTCTCTCTCTCTCACACACACGCACGCACGCACACAGACTCTCACTGGGATACAGTCCCACACATACACTGACTCTTATTGGAGTACAGTCCCATGCACATACACACACTGACTCTCACTGGGATACAGTCCCACACATACACTGACTCTTATTGGAGTACAGTCCCATGCACATACACACACAGACTCTCACTAGAGTACAGTCCCACACACTGACTCTCACTGGGGTACAGTATCACACATACACTGACTCTTATTGGGGTACAGCCCCTACACACATTGACTCTCACTGGGATACAATCCCTCTCTCTCTCACACACACGCACGCACTCTCACTGGGGTACAGCTCCTACACACACTGACTCTCACTGGGATACAGTCCCACACATACACTGACTCTTATTGGAGTACAGTCCCATGCACATACACACACAGACTCTCACTAGAGTACAGTCCCACACACTGACTCTCACTGGGGTACAGTATCACACATACACTGACTCTTATTGGGGTACAGCCCCTACACACATTGACTCTCACTGGGATACAATCCCTCTCTCTCTCACACACACGCACGCACTCTCACTGGGGTACAGCTCCTACACACACTGACTCTCACTGGGATACAGTCCCACACATACACTGACTCTTATTGGAGTACAGTCCCATGCACATACACACACAGACTCTCACTAGAGTACAGTCCCACACACTGACTCTCACTGGGGTACAGTATCACACATACACTGACTCTTATTGGGGTACAGCCCCTACATACACACACACACACACTGACTCTCACTGGGGTACAGCTCTCTCACACACTGACTCTCACTGGGGTACAGCTCTCTCTCACACACACCCCATTCTGTGTGAACACAGACCTTACCTTCAAAATGAGCTGCCATAGGCTGCTTGGTTTTGACCCCAGAATCTGTTGAATAAAGAGAATCGGAAATGATTACCCTCATCAAGTAAATCTACATTTCTGGAATAGTGCGCACAGTTCTGGTCACCGTACTTAGAAAAGGACGTTAATGCGTTGAAAACAGTTCTGAGAAGGTCTATTAGACTAATATTAAAAATGAGTGGATGAGGAAAGCCTAGACGGGCTAGGCCTGTGAACTCTGGCATTTCGAAAATTGGAAATAACTTCTTTGAAACACAAGATCCTGAGGACACTTGATTGTGCGGATATGGAGAGAACATTTCCTCTAATGGATCATGGTTTAAACATTCCAGATAGAAGCGAGGAAAATAATTGCCCTCTCTCAAAGGCTTGAGTGTCAAATGGCAGTCAACGCAAAATCTCTCGATATTTTCAAGGCCGAGGGGCGTCGTTTATTGGTTACGAAGGGAATGAAAGACTAAATCGGGAAAGTGCAGGAACATGGAGCAGATTTTATTTGTCATTTCTACCATATACAGTAAAAACCGAGACAGCGTTACTCCAGGACCAAGGTGCTACATGAACAGCACAAACTACACGATCGTACGCAGGGCGGCATAAGAAGTGCAAAACACGCAAATTACAGTGTCATAAAAGAATGATAATTAATAGACGTTCTAGCAGCAATTTGAAGTCGTGCAAAGAATTTCAGATGGAATAGAGTCCGATCATACAATGTTAAGGAGCCTGATGGCTTGGGGGAAGAAAATGTTGCACAGTCAGGCCGTGAGAGACCGAATGCTCCGGTATCTTCTGCCAGATGGCAGGAGGGAGAAGAGTTTGAGTGAGGGGTTTGTGGGCTCTTCCACAATGCTCTTAGCCTTTCGGATGCAGCGTGTGGTGTAAATGTCTGTAATGGAGGGAGAGAGACCCCGATGATCTTCTCAGATGTCCTCACCATCCTCTGTAGAGTCTTATGATCTGAGACGGTGCAATTCCATGGCGGCACGGTGGCACAGTGGTTAGCACTGCTGCCTCACAGCGCCAGAGACCCGGGTTCAATTCCCGCCTCAGGTGACTGTCTGTGTGGAGTTTGCACATTCTCCCAGTGTCTGTGTGGGTTTCCTCCAGGTGCTCTGGTTTCCTCCCACAGTCCAAAAATGTGCAGATTAGGTGAATTGGCCATGCTAAATTGTCCATAGTGTTAGGGGCAGGGGTAAATGTAGGGGAATGGGTCTGGGTGGGTTGCGCTTCGGTGGGTCGGTGTGGACTTGTTGGGCCGAAGGGCCTGTTTCTACACTGTAAGTAATCTAATCTAATCTAATTCCTGAACCAAGCAGCAGCTCAGGGTACTCTTAATGAACCAGGTCAGTCATGAACTGGGGGTCATGGTGTAAGGATATGTGGTCGGACTGAAAGGAGGAAAAAAATGTCTTCACCCAGAGAGTGGGTGGAATTCTCTAGCACGGACAAGTGAGGTCAAAACATTGAGTGTTTTCAAGGAAAGTTGGGTATAGTTCTTGGGGTGAAAGGGATCTAAGGGCAAGGGGGAAAGAAACAGGAACAGGGGTCTGAGGTGGACGATTCCTTGTTCGTTATGTTTGGGTCACGAAGGGTTCAGAGAGAAAGAATATGGACAGACAATATGGGCAGACGACCAGAGAGGTACAGATAAATGACAGCAGGCAAGTGGAAAGGCAGGGGGGGGGGGGGATGAGGAGTTTATATTTTCGGTTGGGGTCCGGAATGGGTTGCTGAAAGAGTCATGGGCGAGGGAGGAAGGTTTGGGAAGAGAATGACTCCAGCTCAGAACGCAAGCAGAGATTTTCGCATTGGGTGACAAAACGCACAGAGTATGACACCCATGCTCCTTTGCACACTTTCTATTCCATGGTCAACCTACCTTAACCTTTGACTGTGGAAGGAAACCAGAGCAGACAGGGTTACAATGTAGCCATGAAGGAACTGAAGAATGGACTTAGGAGAGGTAGAGGGGGGTAATAAGAAAGCTTTAGTGGACAGGATTAAGGAAAGCCCTGTGAGGAATGAGAGGATTACCAGAGTGAGGGTAGGGCTGATCAGGGATAGTGGAGGGAGGGAAGGTTCTGAATGAATACTTTTGCTTCAGTATTCACTACTGAGAGGGACCTTGTCACTCATGAGGACAGCGTGAAACAGGCTGATACACTCAAACAGCTTGATGTTAAGGAGGATGTGCTAAACATTTTGAAAAACAAGGCTAGATCAGTCCCCTGGGCCAGACGGGATATTCTCAAGGCTACTACAGGAAGCGAGGGAAAAGATTGCTGCACCTTTGGCGATGAACTTTGCATCCTCACTGTCCACTGGAGTAATGCTAGATGATTGGAGGTTGGCAAATGTTATCCCTTGTTCAAGAAAGGGAATTCTTGAGAATTACAGACCAGTCAGTCTTACCTGTGTGATGGGCAAAGTATTGGGAGAGGATTCTGAGAGACAGGATTTATGATTACTTGGAAGGCCATAGTTTAATTAGATATAGTCAGCATGGCTTTGTGAAGGGCAAGTCATGCCTCACAAACCTTACTGAATTCTTTGAGGATGTGACAAAACACATTGATGAAGGTAGAGGAGTAGATATGGTGTACATGGATTTTAGCAAGGCATTTGATAAGATTCCCCATGATAGTCTCATTCAGAAAGTAAGGAGGCAAGGGATACAGTGAAATTTGGCCGTCTGGATACAGAATTTGCTGGCCCATAGAAGACAGAGGTGGTGGTTGATGGAAAGTATTCAGCCTGAAGCTCGGTGACCAGTGGTGTTCTGTAGGGATCTTTTCTGGGTCCTCTGCTCTTTGTGATCTTTATAAGTGACTTGGCTGAAGAAGTGGAAGGATAGGTTAGTAAATTTGCCGATGACATGAAGGTTGGTGGAGTGGTGCGTAGTGTGGAGGGCTGTTGTAGGTTGGAATGGGACATTGACAGGATGCAGAACTGGGCTGATAAATGGCAGATGGAGTTCAACCTGGAAAAGTGTGAAGTGATTCATTTTGGAAGGTCAAATTTGGATGCAGGATTCTTGGCAGTGTGGAGGAACAGAGGGATCTTGGGGTCCATGCCCATAGATCCCTCAAAGTTGCCACCCAAGTTATGATTTGGAGATGCCGGTGTTGGACTGGGGTGTACCAAGTTAAAAATCACGCAACACCAGGTTATAGTCCAACAGGTTTAATTGGAAGCACACTAGCTTTCAGAGCGCCGCTCCTTCATCACCTGAAAGCTAGAGTGCTTCCAATTAAACCTGTTGGACTATAACCTGATGTTGTGTGATTTTTAACTTTGGCCACCCAAGTTGTTAAGAAGGCGTATGGTGTGTTGGCTTTCTTTAGCAGGTGGATTGAGTTTAAGAGCCGCAAGGTTATGCTGCAGCTCTACAAAGCCCTGGTAAGACCACACTTGGAATATTGTTTTCAGTTCTGGTCTCCTCATTATAGGAAGGATGTGGAAGCTTTAGAGAGGGGGCAGAGGAGATTTACCAGGATGCTGCCTGGACTGGAGGGCATGTCTTATGAAGAAAGGTTGATGGAGCTAAGACTTTTCTCATTGGTACAGGTGTACAAGATGATAATAGGCATCGATAGACTGAAGAGTGAGAGACTGTTAGCCAGGGCAGAAATGGCTATCATAAGGGGGCATAATTTTAAGGTGATTGGAGGACGGTTTAGAGGAGATGTGAGAGGTTGGTTCTTTACACAGAGCGTGGTGTGTGCGTGGAGTACATTCCGTGTGGTCGTAGTAGAGTCAAATACATTAGGGATGTTTCAGCGACTCTTGGATAGGGACATGGATGATAGTAAAATTAAGGTTACGTAGTTTTATCCTACAGTAGGATTAAAGGTCAGCACTACATCAAGGGCCCAAGGGCCTGTACTGTGCTGTACTGTTCTATGTTCACCTGGAGGAGACCCACGCAGACAGTGTAAACTTCCCACAGTCGCCCGAGGGTGGAATCAAACCCAGGTCCCTGGTGCTGTGGGGCAGCAGTGCTAACCATGGAGCCACCATGCCAGACATGATGGAACTAGTGGGGTTTTTTTTCATGACAATTGCGATACTGGGATTCTACGTTTAAATTTGCCCTGTTGTTTGTTTTCGTTTCCAGGCCATTTACTCATCGAGGCCCGGAATCTCATTGAGATCATCTCACGCCACTCAATGTCATTGACTGGTGTACCTGACCCAATGGTGGCCATTTTGGGTGCCACCTCTCTCTGAGCCACACTGCTGCTGGTGGGGGGGGGGGGGGGTTGCTGCACAAGGAAACCCCTCCCCCCCACCCACCTACCAGACTGCCCGCCTCAGTGTACCCACTCAAGGGGCTACCCCTGAAGCGCTCTCTTGGTCGGCTACGATACACCAGCACTCCCCAACTCCCAGCCAAGACAGAGAAACCTGGCAACTCCCTGCACCCAACTTGGAATAAATTCGGAGCTTCTTTCAAAGAGCTAGCATGGGCACGAGGAGCCGAAAGGCCTTGCTGTGCAATTCTGAAAGGGAGACACCACCTCCTTACCTCTCCGTCGATCCCTCCTTATCCGTGTCAATGCCTTGCTCTCCAGCAGCCCCTGCAGGAAGCTCAACCTCACTGCGGGACTCCCCACTTCCTGTGGCAGGTCCGAGCGGACATTCGCAAACGACATTGACACATCCCCCTGAAGGAGAAAGCAGAGCAGAGCAGAGTGGGCACGGTTGGCACTGAGCATTAAGACAACCCAACTCGAGACATTAGATCCACCACTGTCTGACCCTGCCAGCCCCATACCAGATAGCCGTGTTGGGTATTAAACTCCAATCAAACCAAGGTTCAGAAACCATGCACACAGCTCAAAGACTGACAGCTCACCACCACTTACTCCAAACCCAATGTCTAACTACAAATAGCTTCAGATGGTGCTTAATTCCTTCCTTGTGTTCTTTAGTGTTAATGGGAACGTTCAAAATATCTTCCACTAATACGTTTGTTTAACTCCTGTGCCATTTTCTTGTACCCCAAAACCATCTCCTCAGATTCATTTTCTTCCCTATTGTCCAAAACTTTCTCAATGTTGTTGCACAGTGCATCCTTGTGTTATCTTTCTCAGCTCTTCCTTAGCATAACAAAAAGCAGGAGACCATTCAGCCCTTCAGGTCTACTCCAGCATTCTAGTTAATTACGGATAATTTTCTACTGGTACGGCCACACTTGGAGTATTGTGTACAGTTCTGGTCACCGCATTATAAGAAGGATGTAGAAGCTTTGGAAAAGGTGCAGAGAAGATTTACTAGGATGTTGCCTGGTATGGAAGGAATGTCTTACGAGGAAAGGCTGAGGGCCTTGAGGCTGTTCTCGTTGGAGAGAAGAAGTTTGAGAGGTGACTTAATAGAGACATACAAGATAATCAGAGGGTTAGATAAGGTGGACAATGAGAGCCTTTTTCCAAGTATGGGGACGGCAAAACGAGGGGACACAACTTTAAAGCGAGGGGAGAGAAGTATAAGACAGATGTCAGAGGTAGTTTCTTTACTCAAAGAGTAGTAAGGGTATGGAATGCTTTGCCTGCAACGGTAGTAGATTCGCCAAGTTTAAGTGCATTTAAGTTGTCATTGGACAGGCATATGGACGTACATGGAATAGTATAGGTGGGATGGGCTTCAGATTAGTATGACAGGGTGGCGCAACATCGAGGGCTGAAGGGCTTGTACTGCGCTGTAATGTTCTATGTTCTATGTACTTCAATCCCGGGCTCAGAGCTCACAAATCTGTCAATCGCAGTCTTGCTTATGTTTCAACAATAGGACAGATGTTCTTCTCAGATAGATAATTTGAAAGATTCACAATCCCGTGATTGAAAAAGTTTGTCACTGACCCTTCATTCTGCGACTGTGATCCTTCTTGCTCTAAACTTTCCAGGCAGAAGGAAACAGCCTTAAGTGAATTGGCTGAGAGCCCAAGCTTCCATTAGTCTGTTGAAACAGCCGACAGGGGAACTTCGCTTGATAGACAGCTTTTCCTTATCAAATGATTGTGCAATGTTTACTTACACGAGGTGTGGGAAGAGATCTGCCACCCTACCTACCCATAGCAGGCCCACACCAAACATAGGAAAGCAAACTTGGCCAGACTATACCAGAAACACCCAGAATGCCTCAGCAATGACCAAGCAGGCTGACAAGTGAAAGCAGACAGCACTCGCAGACAAGGGACTACACTTCCCAACACCCACTAACAATGCCAGATCAACACAGCTGTCCCAGGGCAGTCTCATAACCCAGCAATACCAAAGCCACACAAAGAACAGGTCAGACAGAGAGGCACCACCAAAGACCTCACTCCCAGGACAGGACAATAGAAACACCTCACTGGTTCAAAAAAGAGATATTCTCACCGACCTACAAAAGAGAATGGGAATCTCCTGATTCCATTGATACTGTTGGGATGCATCGAGAATCAGGACATTGTTCCGATAACTGGTTTCCAATTGTCACCATTGTAACTGGATTACTCCATTTCAAATACATTGTATCTTTCCCCATTTTAATTAATCTTCTTGTACAAGATTATTATAAAACCTGGCTTCTTCCTCAGCTAGAGGAAGAGAACCCTTAATCTACCTGCACAGACAGTCAGTTCTGGGTCAGCCCAGTCAATTTCTCTTATTGCTTGTAATAAACAACTTGTCAATTTCACCATATCTGGTTTGTGAGATCTCGGATTTATTGGGCTAATTTCTCCGACACGAGGTCTTTCTGATTGGAAGTTATGAGGCTGCAGTAAAAGCTGATTTTGTTTCAGAAAGTCATGATTAAACTATTTGATTTAAAACTTTCACATACACGACACTGAACCCTCCAGGGTTAACTGGTTCTGTACAGAGTCTACAGTGGGTGAATGGACATGGGGGTGCCACTGATTGGCATGGAGCATATATGGGACTTGGTGGCTAGAGGGATAGTGGGAGATATGATTGGCTATGGGGGGGATTGGCATGGGCAGTGAAAGTAGGAGATCCAATGGGAGGAAGGATGTTATCCAATCTATGCTTTCATTACAACCGAGAACAAGTTGGATCTTTTAACCATCCCATTTCCCGACCAACAGTCCATGGTCGTCTCTGAACTGATTTCAGGGGGTTGCAGGTCTGACTCCCATTAGCAACCCACCTCTCCTGGATAGGCCTGAAGAGGGCAGGTCAAGCTGGGGAAATTCCAAACTCCCACCATCTACCTCTCGGATACTCCCCACTCGCCCTGGATAGCTGCACTCTAGAAGCTCGACACCATCCAGGGACAAAGCCACCCCAGCTTGATTGGCACCAAATCCACAAACATCCCCTCCCTCCCCCACTGACACTCATAGCAGCAGTGTGTACCAAGATGCACTGCAGCAATTCACCAAAGACCCTCAGACAGCACCTTCCAAACCCACGACCACTTTCATCTAGAAAAACAAGGGGCAGCAGATACATGGGAACACCACCCCCTTGCAAGTTGCCCTCCAAGCCGCTCACCATCCTGACTTGGAAATATATTACTGTTCCTTCACTGTCGCTGGGTCAAAACCCTGGGACTCCCTCCTTAAGGAACATTGTGGATCTACCCTACAGCACATGGACTGCAGTGGTTCAAGAAGGCAGCTCAGTCTCACCTTCTCAAGGGGGCAACTAGGGACGGTCAGGCAATAAATGTTGGTCAGCCACGTCCCACAAAAATGAATAATATTTTTAAAAATCCAGATCTCAGAATCAGAACAGAGACTGCATTGTGAACATAGGGGCCTCTTTATTTTCTTCCAGACTCCCTCTGCTGGTATACCAGCATTTGGCAGCCTTAAGTGGACAAACGCTCCTTACACTTTTCAAATCACCAGTGTCCAGGGGTGAAGAAGTATCCCGCAATCAACATCACTAAAACCACAATATTGAGAGAGAGAGAGAGAGAGAGAGAGAGAGAGAGAGAGAGAGAGAGATAGAGAGGTGGAATGAGAGCGAGAGGCAGAGATTTGGGAAGGGAATTCCAGAACGATTCAGCACAGGAAGCTGAGGAGTCTCAGATTTTCACAGAAGGTTGTAGGTTAATGTTTGCAATGGGAAAATATACTCCTTCAACTGTGCCCAGGGAAAGTAATAAACCCTTCCTATCAGAGCTAGCAAACAGTTGCGAAGAGGAAACAAGAGGCATTACAGGAATGCGTGCTGTGTGACTGAATGTCCGGATATCAATGTATTAATAGCTTGCCTCCCAGGTACGAACAGCTGGGGATTATCGGTGGTATCAGTATATTACAGCTCTTCCAGAAATTCAGAGATAGGAAGCTAGATCATTCAAGTTTTCTTCTTTCTCAGCTTAGATACAGAGTGAAGCTCCCTCTACTGTGTCTCCATCAAACCCCTCCCAGCATAGGGACAGCACCAGGGTTAGATACAGATTAAAGCTGCCTCTACATTAAACACTCCCAGGACAGGGAGATAGATTCATATAAATCGCTAGAGTGTGGAAACAGACCATTCAACCCATCGAATCCACATCAACCCTCCCACTGCACCACCCCATCCTGTAACCTTGTATTTCCCATGGCCAATCCACCCTAACCTGCACATCCCTGGCCACTATGGGACAATTTAGCACGGCCAATCCACCCTAACCTGCACATCTTTGTGACTGTGGGAGGAAACCAGAGCACCCGGAGGAAACCCACACAGATACAAGGAGAATGTGCAAATTCCACACAGATATTTGCCCGAGGCTGGAATTGAACCTGGGTCTCTGGCACCGTGAGGCAGCAGTGCTGACCACTGAGCCACCGTGCCACCCTTACTCTTTACAGAATAAAGCTCCATCTAGTTTCCCCATCAAACACTCCCAGGACGGGGACAGCACGGGGTTAGATACAGTAAAGCTCCCTCTACACTGTCCCCCCATCCCAGGGCAGAGACAGCACAGGGTTAGATTCAGAGTAAAGCTCCCTCTACACTGTCCCCTATCCCAGGACAGGGTCAGCACGTGGCTAGGTACAGTGTAAAGCTGCCTTACACTGTCCCCCATCAAACACTCCCCAGGACAGGGACAGCATGGGTTAGATACAAAGTAAAGCTCCCTCTACACTGTCCCCCCATCCCAGGACAGGGACAGCACGGGGTTAGATACAGAATAAGGCTCCTTCTACACTGTCCCCCCCCCATCCCAGGACAGGGACATCACAGGGTTAGATACAGTGTAAAGCTCCCTCTTCACCCATTTGGATGAAGTATTCTAACCTCTGTTCCATAGTGAGGTGGTCACACATGTAAATGTTGAAGGTTTTTTCAGGTGGATAGGGACGCCCTAGAAACTGATGATGATCCCAGATTGCATTGTCCGGACTGGCACCAAGTCCCCGCTCACACCACCTCTCCCTGTGCCTGCCCACTGACCCCGATAGGCTCGACTCAGTCACCTTTCCAAAGATCTTCACCTCTCGCGTATCACCAGAGCCTCCCCTAGCCCTGCAATCATCCAAAGCTTTTTATTTCCCACAAAAAAAAAGGTTTACAGGTACTGGAAATCTGAAACAAGAACAGGAATGACTGGAGAAACTTAGCAGGGTCTGACAGCACATGGGGAGGGAGAGACTGGCAAGCATATTCTTCTGTGTCCCTTGTTCCTATTGTTTTAATCTCATCCCGTTCAGGGCTTCAGTTACCTGGGGCCCTATGCTCTGAACTTGCTCCCCTATACCACTCGGCTGAACTCTGTCCTGTTCCTTAGTGGTGTTTTTTTTTAAAAAAACGCTGAAATCTTTGGCTCCCAGATTTGATCGCAATATCCCCTTGCGTAGTTTGGCGTTAAATATGGTTTGGGTGAAGGGACTCAGGCCCTACAATGATGTTAAAAGGCACTTGTAAACACAAGACCTGAAATAAAACAGATTTCGAGGAGCTAGGCTGGTTCATGTCGGACTGCAGGAAGAATGAGAGGAAATGGGAGAGGGAGAGAAAGATAGAGATAGAGTGAGAGAGAGAGAGAGACAGAGAGAGGTATGTAATCCCTAGAGACGTCAATTTTAAGGGAAACCTGACACAGGGTGGAGGTCAAAGGAAGGAGAAAATAGCTTAGCAACTCACAAAGGGATGCGCTTTGACAGAGGTGGAGTTATGTCTTAACACAATTTACGACACTCTTCCTGTCTTGTCCTGTCAGATTCCAATGGGGGACCCATTCTGGCACAGTTTATCCTTGTTGTGTGTCATGGTTGCTAAGGCAACTGACTACTACCAGCTGCCAAATCCCACAACTTGCACTTTTCTTTTCCCTTCTTTGCAACCTTGAAATGTGGTTTTCAGACAACGACGTGTTATCAAGGCGGCTTTCAGGAGCTGTCTTGGAGCAGACGCAGCCCCACATTTCCCCACTTCAGCCTTCCCTCCCACAAGCCTAGAAAAATTCCTGCATTTTGCGAGCCAGGGGTGTAGGAGTTCTCCCCACCCAGCCAAGGGGGGGGGGGGGGAAACCGAGTAGCAGCTGCAGTATCCAGAGAATTCAGGGCGTTTGCTGATCCAGAGCCTAACAGGCCTCCAATTGCATTCTGGGAGCCGGAAAAAGATGGCATGAAATCCACAGGCCATTCAGCCCATCATGCCTGCATCAACTCCGCCATCTCATCCGGATTTATTACCTCGTGCCAATCTCCTACCTCTTCCCTACACACCAAGAATCCAATGAAAAAAAACCGTGGATGCCGAAAATTGGAAATCGCTGGAAAAGCTAAGCAGGTCTGGCAGCATCTGTGGAGAGAAATCAACGTCTCAGGTTGAGTGACCCTTCATCAGAACTGATGGTAGCTGGGAAAAAGGTTGGATGGTTTTTTTTTTGCAGATGGTAGAGAGTAAGTAGTAAATGATTAGATTAGATTAGATTACTTACAGTGTGGAAACAGGCCCTTCGGCCCAACAAGTCCACACCGACCCGCCGAAGCGTAACCCACCCATGCCCCTACATTTACCCCTTACCTAACACTACGGGCAATTTAGCACGGCCAATTCACCTGACCTGCACATCTTTTGGAGTGTGGGAGGAAACCGGAGCACCCGGAGGAAACCCACGCAGACACGGGGAGAACGTGCAAACTCCACACAGTTAGTCGCCTGAGGCAGGAATTGAACCCGGGTCTCTGGCGCTGTGAGGCAACAGTGCTAACCACTGTGCCACCGTGCCGCCCACAGATGATAAGTGGGGATAGAGTCCACACAGAGAGAACAGTTGGATGGACAAAGAAGTGCATAATGATTAGGCTTGGAGGCTGACTAGCTGCTGATGGGGACTGTTAGTGGGTTGCGTGTAATGGCAGACTGTGTAATAACAAGTAGACAGGCAGGAGGCTGGAAGAACACAGCAAGCCAGCCAGCATCAGGAGGTGGAGAAAGTGCCTCAAACCCTGAAGTTATTGAACTCCGTATTGAGTCCTGAAGGCTGCAGGATTCCCAAGCAGAAAGTGTGGTGCTTTCGCTGAGCTTTGCTGGAGCACTGCAGCAAGCCTGAGACAGAGGCGTTGGCCAGGGAACACGGTGAAGGGCGGGGGCGGGGGCGGGGTTGAAATTGAAGAATCCAATATTCCTCGAGTTAAAGCCTTGCGATGGCTTGCTTTCGAGTGCATTGAAAGAACGGACTTGGAATTCCCCTCAACTTTTCTTGTAAAATAATAATATGCAGAATCAGACAGAAGTGCAGCCGAAACATATCCTCTCACACTCATCAGGACACGTCTGCAAGAATACCAAATCTCAAAGAGAATAACAACTTACAGTACACAGGAAGGGAGGCAGCTGATTGGCCAGCTGTCTGTCCTAATGAGTTTAGGACCTAAAGCTTTGAGGGTCTTTCAGCAGGACTGACTATCGGTTTGACCTCCCTCATCTGTAAATCCTGATCGGAAGATAGTATGCTGACAGGTGCGACAGTAAGGAAGCAAGCGCTGGATTTGCTTCATATTTTTTATCAGTTAGCTGATAAGAGGATGTTTGATATGTGGCATTCACACCTTCCTGGCCAACACTGCTGGCTTACATAACGGCATTGCAAACCCAGGAGCCAATTTTAAAATTCCCAACCTCGTCTTCCAACCAGAAGCCTTTCCTCTCTCTGTAACCTCCTCCTGTTCATACAGCCCTGAGATTTCTACCTCGCGCACCTTCTGGCCTCTTAGCCAACCCTGGATCTGCATTGTTTCACGTTGCCTCTGCCCTTGCTATCCTCTCTCACACTCTCTATCACTCCCTTTTCCTTCCGATCACTTCTTGAAATCAAACTCTACGATCAAGGCATTGGATAGCTACCTTGATATCTCCTTACGCAGTCAAATTCTGCCTTAATTATCACATGCCTCAGTCCATTTTACTATTTTAGAGACACCACCTAAATGCGCATTGCCTCCGATGGACGAACCTGCCCCCTTGTTGAAAACCTCTTGAAAATAATCTGTGCATTTAGCTCCTCCCTCAACCTCTCCCCTCAAGTTCTTTCGAATTGGCTCCCTTTAGCACATTATACCCATCACAACATAGATTACAAAAACCATACCTGATTATGTACCTCCTACCTTGATGCTTGAGTTTACTCTTTAACCTTGATAATCGTATGCCAACTACATACTGGGCACTGATTAGATTAGATTAGATTACAGTGTGGAAACAGGCCCTTCGGCCCAACAAGTCCACACCGACCCGCCGAAGCGAAACCCACCCATACCCCTACATTTACCCCTTACCTAACACTACGGGCAATTTAGTATGGCCAATTCACCTAACCTGCACATCTTTGTGACTGTGGGAGGAAACCGGAGCACCCGTGGGTTTCCTCCGCAGACACGGGGAGAACGTGCAAACTCCACACAGTCAGTCGCCTGAGTCGGGAATTGAACCCGGGTCTCTGGCGCTGCGAGGCAGCAGTACTAACCACTGTGCCACCGTGCCGCCCACTGGTACGGGAGGCGAAGTCACATGGTGTCCAGGGTGAGTTGGCACAATAGATACAGGACTGGTGTAGTCATTGGAAACAGAGGGCAGAGGTGGAAGGATGCTTTTCAGAATGGAGTGTTGTGACTAGCGGTGTTTCCACAGGGATCAGTGCTGGGACCTCTGCTGTTCATGGTCTACGTAAATGATTTGGGGGGGGTGGAGAATGTAACTGGTCTAATTAGCAAGTTTGCGGATGATACAAAGATTGGAGGAGTTGTGAATAGTGAGGTGCGTTGTTAGAGAGGATACAGCCGGATATAGATCAGTTAGAGGCATAGGCAGAAAAATGGCAGATGGAGTTTAATCTGGGCAAACGAGAGGTGATACATTTTGGAAGATCAAGTGGAAATTATAGTGTGAATGGCAGAACCCGTGGGCGTTTTGATATGCAGGGGGTTCTGGGTCCACAGATCACTGAAGGTGGCACTGCAGGTAGGTAAGGTAGTAAAAAGAAAACAGTCTATGGCATGCTTGCCTTCATTGGAAAGGACATTGAGTACAAGGATAGAGAAGCAATGCTGCAGTCTTACAGAACGTTAGTCAGGCCACACTTGGAATATTGTGTACAGTTCCATTCACCACATTATCAGAAGGATGTGGATGCTTCAAGAGGGTGCAGAAAAGGCTTACCTGGATGTTGCCTGGTATGGGGGATTTTAGCTATGAAGAAAGGTTGGATAGACTGGGTTTGTTTTCACCGGAACGCAGGAGGTGGAGGGGCGACCAGATAGAAGTTTATAAGATTGTGAACGGTGTGGATAGAGTGGAAAGAGGCTTTTTCCCCAGGGTGGAGGGTCAGTTACTAGGGGCCACAGATTCAAGGTGTGGGGGGGAGGGGGACGTCTAAAAGAGATGGAGACTGGTACAATTGCAACATTTAAGAGGCATTTGGATGGGTATATGAATAGGAAGGGTTTGGAGGGATATGGGCCGGGTGCTGGCAGATGGGACTAGATTGGGTTGGGATATCTTGTCGGCATGGATGGGTTGGACTGAAGGGTCTGTTTCCGTGCTGCACATCTCTATGACTCTATGACTGTATGTGCGAGGCAAGTTTTTCACACAAAGGGTGTTGAGTGCCTGGGACGTGTTGCTCGAGGAGGTGGTGGAAGCAGACACAATAGCAGCAGTCAAGAAGCACCAAGGTGAATATATGAACAGGAAGGGAATAGAGGGACACAGATCCCACAAGTGAAGACAGTTTTAGTATAGAAGGGCAAAATGTGTCAGTTTAAGCTGGAGGACCGAAGGGCCTGTTCCTATGCTGTATTGTTCTTTGTTAATGAAGTATCTTGAACACTTGGAAAGTGAGGATGCTGGGTAACAGATGTGTGCACTGTACATGTTGGAAATAAACTGATGATGAAGAAAAATATTCGCGTCTTGTTTTATACTTGTACAACTGGCTTGTGAGCAGCTTAAGGTAGCTTTCCATTTCTAGTGAAAAATAACATGCCCCTTTTTCATCCTGTTCTGTAACCTCTCACCACCTCCCTCCCCCCACCCACCCAGTAACATGCTGGTCAGTTTAAACAGGACCACTTCCATTATGTTGGTATCCTTCCCAATCTGGATGCTCAGAACCACTCATTACCCTCCAACAGATGCTTTTTATTTAAATACAAGTTTGTCTTGACCTTTAACCCAGGCCTTGAAATGATTCAGTCCTGAGGACACATCTGAACGCATTGGGGCAATCTGACCAGATGTTTGAAACAGCTGGGAGGATTGGAGACAAGTGATTTCCTCTGGTGCTGCAAATTAGACCCAAAGGGAACTAAATCTCGACATTCCAGACAAGCTGATCAGGGGGGAGGTGATGCTAAGGGAATGCTTCCTCACACTAACAAGAGTGGAAATATAAGTTTCTCTTCCCCTACACATCCCCCTGCCCCCAAAATAAAATCTATGGGTTTCTTTTCACTCTTTGTTGCCCGTCTCTAATTGTCCGATGGAGAAGCTGCCTTCTTGAGCCGCTGCACTCCTGTGTGGTGTAGGGACACCCACACAGCGCCGTTAGCGAGGGAGCTCCAAGAAGGAACAGCTGATATATTTCCAAGTCAGGAAGGGTGAATCTGAAGTTTATAAAATCATGAGGGGCATAGATAAGGTGAATAGGAATGGACTTTTCCCCAAGGTGGGGGGATGGGGGCTGTTCAAAACTGGAAGGCACATGGTTTAAGGTGAGAGGGGAAAGATTTAAGAGGGGCAACCTTTTTACACTTACAAGGTAGTTCGTGGGTGGAATGAACTGCCAGAGGAAGTGGTGGATGCAGATACAGTGACAACATTTAAAAGATTTAGAGGGATATGTGCAGGCAATTGGGACTAAGTTAGTTCAGGAAACCTGGTCAGTGTGGGCTGATTGGACTGAAGGGTCTGCTTCTGTCCAGTCTGACTCAATGACTTGAAGTGAATATTTAAGGCAGCAGTGGACAGGACAGATATTTAAGGTGGCAGACGGGGTGGATATTTAAGGCGGCAGACGGGGTGGATATTTAAGGCGGCAGTGGACAGGACAGATATTTAAGGCGGCAGACGGGGTGGATATTTAAGGCGGCAGACGGGGTGGATATTTAAGGCGGCAGACGGGGTGGATATTTAAGGCGGCAGACGGGGTGGATATTTAAGGCAGCAGTGGACAGGACAGATATTTAAGGCGGCAGACGGGGTGGATATTTAAGGCGGCAGACGGGGTGACAGATATTTAAGGCGGCAGACGGGGTGGATATTTAAGGCGGCAGACGGGGTGGATATTTAAGGCGGCAGACGGGGTGGTTTGTGAAAGGTGCTATAGAAATGTGCATTCATTTCTTGCATTCTCTCAACTCAAACAGGTAGGCCTCGACTTGTTTTCCATACTTTAGAATCTCATCAGCATGGCTCTAAACAAACCAGGAATTAATATCTTTGACGTCATCGTTGTGGGGAAGCTCACATAACTGAAGAGAACATGTTGTGAAATGTTTTTTTGGCATAGGGTTCCCAATGCAAAGACAGCCAAAGATTTAGGTGGTACATTGATCCTGTGAATTCAGGGCAGACACTTGCTGCCCTTACAGCAGTGTATGCCATCTGCAAGATGCACTGCAGAAATTTCACCAAGGCTCCTTGGACAGTACCTTCCAAACCCACGACCAATTCCATCTAGAAGGACAAGGGCAGCAGATACACGGGAATGCCCCCCCCCCCGCAAGTTCCCTTCTCCATCCTGACTTGGAAATGTGTCGGCTGTTCCTTCAGTGTCGCTAGGTCAGAATCCAGGAACTAACTCCCCAACGGTGCTGTGAGGGTGTCCCTACACCACACGGGACTGCGATGGTTCTGGAAGGCAGCTCACCCTCCCCCACCTACTCAAGGGAGTGACTCGGGACAGGGCATTAAATATTGGGCTTGTCAGTGACACTACAAACTAGGACTTGCCTCGAATTCACTGCTGGTTTTATTCCTGACTTTCTTCTACGTAGAGGAGTATCCCTGCTCTAAGATAAACACTGAGGAAACTGCATTCATAACATGTCCGCGCAGATGGATTACGCTGCTGTAAATATTCCCAACATTAACAGAAGGCAGCGAGAATGGGAGAGATGCTTGGTTAGCCAGGATAGGGAAGAGAGATTGCACTCTCTGTGTCACTATGCATACCTCCAGACTGCAACATGTATATAACAAGGGCACATTGCCACAGCATCTGAAAGTTCCTGAGACAACTGTAATATGCAAATTATATACAATCACAGTACACAGAACATTGAACATCACAGCCTCGATGTTGCACTGACCTGTTAAACCAATCTGAAGCCCATCTAACCTACACTATTCCATTTTCATCTATATGTCTATCCAATGATCATTTAAATGCCCTGAAAGTTGGATAGTCTACTACTGTTACAGGCAGGGCATTCCACACCCCTACTACTGAGTAATGAAACTACCTCTGACGTTTGTCCTATATCTATTACCCCTCAATTTAAAGTTATGTCCCCTCATGCTAGCCCATCACTATCTGTGCAAAACAGCCCACACTGTCCACTCTATCTAACCCTCTGATTATCTTATATGTCTCAATTAAGTCACCTCTCAACCTTCTCTCTAATGAAAACAGCCTTTCCTCAAGACCAGGCAACATCCTAGTAAATCTCCTCTGAACCCTTTCCAAAGCTTCCACATCCTTCCTATAATGCGGTGACCAGAACTGTACACAATACTCCAAGTGCAGCCGTACCAGAGTTTTGTCCAGCTGCAGCGTGACCTCATGGTTCCGAAACTCAATCCCTCCACCAATAAAAACTAATAAAAGAAACAGATCCTTCGGCCCAACCAAACTAAACTAGGCCCACCTGCCTGCTCCTGGCCCATATCCCTCCAAACCTTTCCTATTCGTGGACTTATCCAAATGTCTTTCACACATTGTAACTGTCCCCACATCCACCACTCCCTCTGGAAGTTCATTCCACACATTAACTACTCTGTAAAAAAACAAAATGACCCTCATGTCTTTTTAAAATTTCTCTCCTCTCACCTTAAAAATATATTCCATGGTCTTGAAATCCCCCACCCTAGGGGAAAGACACCTACCATATCTATACCCCTCTATAGCCCTCATGGTTTTATAAATCTTTATCAGGTCACCCCTTAACCACCTACAACTCCAGTGACAAAAGTCCCAGCCTTTCTTTATAACTCAAACCTTCCCTTCCCAGAAACACCCTGGTAAATCTCTTCTGAACCCTCTCCAGTTTAATAATATCCTTCCTATAACAGGGCGACCAGAACTGGACACAGTATTCCAGAAGAGGCCTCACCAAAGTCCTGTACAATCTCAATATGACGTCCCAACTTCTGTACTCTGAGCAATGAAGACAAGTGTGCTAAACGCCTTCTTAACCACCCCGTCTGCATATGACAACACACAGAGTCATAGAGATGTACAGCACGGAAACAGACCCTTCGGTCCAATCCGTCCATGCCGAGCAGATATCCTAACCCAATCTAGTCCCACCTGCCAGCACCCGGCCCATATCCCTCCAAACCCTTCCTATTCATATACCCATCCAAATGCCTCTTAAATGTTGCAATTGTACCAGCCTCCACCACTTCCTCTGGCAGCTCATTCCATACACGTACCACCCTCTGTGTGAAAAAGTTGCCCCTTAGGTCTCTTTTATATCTTTCCCCTCTCACCCTAAACCTATGCCCTCTAGTTCTGGACTCCCCGACCCCTATTTACCCTATCCATGCCCCTCATAATTTTGTAAACCTTTATAAGGTCAACCCTCAGCCTCTGACGCTCCAGGGAAAACAGCCCCAGCCTGTTCAGCCTCTCCCTCATCTTCCATCATGACCCCCTCCCCCCTTTGCCAGAAGGGTCAAAGTCCAGAACACACAGAGGCCCCTCAGCCCATTATTTGTGTCTTTGACACTGAAGGTAAAGAGAAACCAAGGGGACTCAGTCAATCCGAGGCGTCACGTATTTCAAAGTCAGTCTGTGGTCATTATTTCAACATGACCCACAAGGCTGACTTCCTCAATCGGGTCAGCGAAGACAGAACTAAAGTCTTGCGAACTTGTGCAATTTAGGACACAGTTCACCACAGCCTCCCCCCACCCAGTGTTCAATGTTAGGCACCACATTTTAGGAACGGTGGGGTTTACCAGGACAATACCAACGGTAAAGAGACACCAGCTAGAGGTCAAGTCTGGCCGAGTTTGAATCGTACACCTTACAGCGTTGAGCCCACCCAGCACAGAAACAGGGCCTGCACAGTTGGGCGGGGTTTCCCACAAAAACAGAAGCCATTGCAATTGGCAATTGGGTTCGGGATTCCGAACCCAGAGATTTAAAGTAAGCGGCAACTGGATGACAGGGGAAGTGACACATTAAACGCAGAGGGTTGTTAAACAGTTGAGGTGGACTACCTGAGAAAGGGTGGTGGGATTAACGAGATAGGAACTGGCAATGTGCAATGTGCAAAGTCCTGGAGTTCCATCCCTTATAAGGAACACACCATGTGTTCAAGAAGGCAGGTCCCCACTACCTTCTCAAAGGGCAATTAGGGAAGGGCAATAAACCCCTGGGCACAGCTGGCAGGATCCACATCACACCCAAAAGAGAATAGAAAGAAAATAGGAGTACTGGAGTTGAGGCATCATGTTGAGGTTGTACAGGATATTGGTGAGGCCTCGTCTGGAATACTGTGTCCAGTTCTGGTCGCCCTGTTATAGGAAGGATATTATTAAACTGGAGAGGGTTCAGCAGGGAATGGAGGGTTTGAGTTATAAGGAGAGGCTGGAATTTCTTTCACTGGAGTGTAGGAGGTTGAGAGGTGACCTTACAGCGGTTTATAAAATCCTGAGAGGCACTGATAAGGTTAATGGTAAGTTTCTTATCCTGAGGGTGGGGGATTTGAAGACTAGGGGGCATATTTTTAAGGCCAGAGGAGAGAAAATTGAGAGAGAGACGCGGGCAACATTTTCATGTGGAATGAACTTCCTGAAGATGTGGTGGAGGTCGGCACATTACATTTAAAAGTTAGATAAGCACATGAATAGGAGAGGTTTGGAAGGATGTGGACCAGGAGCAGGCAGGTGGGACTGGTTTAGTTTGGGAACATGGTCAGCATGGATTGGTTGGACCAAAGAGTCTGTTTCGGTGCTGTGAGACTTGAAGCATGTTAACTGACAGAGTAGGAGGCATTGTGTTGGCAGGGTGGTGTCCCTGCCTCTGCTCCAGAAGATCTTGGTTCGAGACTCAATGCAGGAACTATTGGCCTGAATGGGAAGGTGGGCTCGGAATGTGCTCAAACAGACAGAGTGCCAATCTACAAATCCTTCCAATGCACCAACGGCAGCAGGCAACAGAAGGAGAGAGACTCCTGGTCAATCCTGCTTGACAGAATGACAAACCTCCCTACATCCCTCAAGCTGCAGCCTCTAACCTCAGCCTGGAAACCTCTTTTGGTTGAAACAAGTCAAACAGAAAACTGTTGCAATAGCTTGAAGAGAGGGAAGAACTGGTGGGGTTCTGAAGGAACACTCATCCAATGGCTATCTTTCGTGGGCACTGCGGGCAGGAAGGCCTCCTCTGTGCTGCCACGGTTCAAACTGATTCATTTTACAGGCGTTTCTTGACAGCCAGTAGAGACCTCGTCCAAACTTTTGCTATTCAACTGTGGGGGAAATCGCAATTGAGGCCAACATTTCCCTCCACTGCCAGAGATTTGAAAAAAAAAATTCCTAAACAGTTAGCAGGCAGGAGGGATCATTTCCCTCTTCCTGATCACAAAAGCATTGCAGGAACACTCTCTCAGCCCCTGGTTATTGACATGAACTGATGGCCGACCTAAGGCTTTGGCTCAGGACCATACTAGGGGAGACTTTAGATTCCCTACAGCGTGGAAACAGGCCCTTCGGCCCAACAAGTCCACACCGATGCTCCGAAGAGTATCCCACCCAGACCCATTCCCCTACATTTCCCCCTAACTAATGCACCTAACACCATGGGCAATCTAGCACAGCCAATTTACCTGACCTGCTCATCTTTGGACTGCAGGAGGAAACCAGAGCACCCGGAGAATGTGCAAGCTCCACACAGACAGTGGCCCGTGTTTGGAATCGAACCCGGGTCCCTGGTGCTGTGAAGCAGTGCTAACCACTGAGCCACCGTGTGCCCAGGGGAAGAGGCCACTTGCTGTCTGGGTTTCAGGTTGCTGTGTTCATACTATAGCGTCAGGGTTACGAGGTGGACACATAACTCTGTTTCTGTCACTGAACACAGGCTTTAGTTCATTGACAAGACCTTGCCAAGGACACCACGTTCTGAGGCCAGCAGGGGGCAAGGCTGGAGTTGTGGGGGCTGGTGGAAGTTGGTTTAAGAAGCAAAGCACACCTCCTGGTGTGTTCAAAGACACATTGGAGCCAACGACTCGCAAAGGAATGAGAGACAGAGAGAGACACACACAGAGAGACACACAGAGAGACACACAGAGAGACACACAGAGAGACACACAGAGAGACACACAGAGAGACACACAGAGAGACA
>NC_057757.1:2205838-2212220 GCF_004010195.1 Chiloscyllium plagiosum
ACACACACACACACACACACACACAGAGACACACACACACACACAGACACAGAGAGAGAGAGGCCTGGCATCCTGTGACCAAAGCAGCAGCCTTGAGAAGTCCCTGGGCCCACAGCCAGCTCCTTATGGTGTTGGACAAATGAACGTTGGGTCAATATTAGTCTTTTCCTCCTCCGACAAGTTTCAATAGCCAAGCTCAGTGTCACTCAGTCTCTGCGGCTCAAACTAATACATCCCCTACACAACAGCCTGCCCAACAATGTGCTCAAATCTCCCCTGCATGGGATGGGAACGTGTTGTGTGTGTGTGGTGGGAGGGGGGGAAGGAAGGAAGGAAGGAAGGGCAGAGACAGAGAGAGGCAGGGGCGGAGGTATATATAGATATAGAGAGAGAGATAAGCAGGGGCAGAGAGAGAGAGAGAGAGAGACAGGGGTTTCGGGTGGGAAGTTGGGGCCTGCAGTGGAAATCGGGATACATGAGAGGCCAAAGTTGGGTAAATCCCCTCAGCGTTATCCAGTGAACACAAGATTGTAATGTGGCTTCCTCACCGGGGGCTGCTTAGCTCTGACACTTGGTGCTTTTTATAGAGCTGGCAGGAACTAGCCCTGGCACCTGATCCACTCGTGGCGAGTCAACAACCCAACCCAGAGACTGTGGATGGGCACTGGCAGGAAGCGATGGCATACAGACAGCCCACAGATTGACTTGCTGCCAATGGCCCAATCCACTGGGCAGACACAGACACACACAGACACACACAGACACACACAGACCTGCCTCTGCCGCTGAAACATCAGCTTGCTGGCCCCACTTACACAGCACCCTGAGCTAGGGACTGTGATCCCTGCCCCCTCACCCTCTCTCCCAGCCAGCCCTTGATAAACAAACTCGGGACAGCGAGATTTCTCTGTCCAAGTTCTACCGTGGGACGGTGAGCATCATCGCTGATTGCAGAAGAGGGGGAAAAAAAAAACTCAAAACAACTGCGGATGCTGCACATCAGAAACAGAAACTGCTGGAGAAATTCAGCAGGTCTGGCAGCAGCTGTGCAGGGGAGAGAAACTGCGTTAATGTTTCGAGTCCAGTGATTCCTCTTTGGAAATGTTAACTCTGTTTTCTCTCTCTCTCTCTACAGATACGGCAAGACAGAGTATCACCAACAATTGTCCCTTGAACGGAGTGGCTCGCTCGGCCATTTTGGGGAAGGGGAAGTCAGTTAAGAGTCAGTTGCATTGACTGAGGGGTCTGAAGAGTCAGACACGTACAGCACATAAACACACCCTTCACTCCAACTCGTCCATGACGACCAAACATCCTAACCTAATCTCATCCAGCACTTGGCCCATATCCCTCCAAACCCTTCCTATTCATGTACCCATCCAGATGCCTTTTAAATGCCGTAATTGTACCAGCCTCCACCACTTCCTTTGGCAGCTCATTCCGTACACACACGTGAAAAAGTTGTCCCTTAGGTCCCATTTAGATCTTTCCCCTCTCACCCTAAACCTATGCCCTCTAGTTCTGGACTGCCCCACCCCAGGGAAAAGACTTTGTCTATTTATCCTACCCATACCCCTCATGATTTTATAAACCTCTACAAGGTCACCCCTCGGTCTCCGACGTTCCAAGGAAAACAGCCCCAGCCTGTTCAACCTCTCCCTATAGCTCAAACCCTCCAGACTGGATAAGGAGGGAGGATTTCCCTTTATGAAAGGGGTATTAATGATCCAGACGGGTTTTTATAAATCGATGATAGCTGCTCAGATTATTCCAGATTTATTAACTGTGTTTAAATTCAGAAGCTGCTACTCTCAGATTCAAACTCACAATTGTTGGCCCCGATTCCCAAATTATCACAATCATCATATCACAAGGACTTTCACGTCTTGTCCCCCTCAGGATGAATATATGAATAGGAAGGGTTTAGAGGGATATGGGCTGGGTGCTAACAGGTGGGACTAGATTGGGTTGGGATATCTGGTCGGCATAGACGGGTTGGACCGAAGGGTCTGTTTCCATGCTGTACATCTCTATGATTCCTGTCTCCACTGTTGGTTCATTGTGGAGTTTTCTTGTCAGATTAATATACTCCATAAAGTTTCTCTTTAACAGCCGGTTCAGGGCTCACAAAATAACTTTCACACTTTTAATGCCCAGGTTAGGGTTCAAAGTGCGGCACTCCCTTGGCGCTGACCCGTCAGAGGGTCAGCGCCGAGGGAGTGCCCATAGTGTCAAAGATCAGGCTGCCACTGTTTTGGGGAATGTAGGGATAGATCGTCTCTGGCAGATGAACCCCAACGTATTCCCAATTGGACGCCCACTACTGCACTGGGGTGTGTGTGTGTGTGTGTGTGTGTGTGTGCGCGCAAGAGAGAGAGTGCGCATGAGAGAGAGCGAGAGAGAGCGCACGCGAGAGTGAGAGAGAATGTGCGAGAGCACGAGAGAGTGCACGCATGGGAGTGCATGAGAGAGAGTGCGAGATAGTGTGCAAGAGAGAGAGAGACCGCGAGAGAGACTGCGCGCGTCTGTGTGTTGGGTGGTGGGGGGGGCGGTGGAGGAGTGGGTGGGGTGTTGCTGTGTGCAGACAGACTGCCCCATAGCCTGCAGCAGCAGCAGGGACATGCCTGTACGTGCTGCTGCAGACTGCCTACACCTTGCCAGCTCTGCCTGGCTTTTGACAGCCCACTGTGTCGTTTGCCAAGAGCTCACCGCAGGAGTGCGTCACTGTGTGGATGTCGGTTTCCAAAGGGGGCTGCCAGCAACTGAGAGGGCCAAGAGAGGTTTTTTTTGTTGTTGTGTTTTTTTTAAAAAAAAAGCTCTTCCCCTTAGCAGTTCCTTCCACACCTGGCACGGAGCTCTGCTTGTGACGCTAAGAAATGCAAACAGTAAGGTCTGGTCATCAGTTTCCACTTCACGCTGCTCCCGACCCCTGTCCAATCCCCATCCAAACCCTCCCCCTGGTGATCTCCTGGGTGGTGGTGGGTGTCCCCAAGTGGTCACCAGTGACCTCCGTTTAAGAGCAGCGTGGATGCCAGGAAAATCACATACAAATGTGATCCCACAGTTACACTCAATCAGGACGCCTAACATGCAGCTGTAACGTCAACTGAGATGGAAGTTAACATTCACTAGGTGTTGAACTGCAGCCCCTCCCATTGGCATCCACATTGGAAGCTGTAGGAGGCCATTCAACCCCTTGAGTCTGCTACACAGGTCACACCTTCTCAGATCACAACCTCAACTCCCGTCAACTTCCAATAACCATAGACCCCCTCCTCGGTCAAGGATAAACATTTGCAGTGGTACATCAGGGGATTATAAACTGAGCAGGCTGGAGACTGCTCCCATCATACCCCCTTAAGGTGAGCACCAAAGAGCAATGGCTATCCTATACTGGACAGGAACAAAGCTTCCTTTTGATTCATTTACAGAATGTGGCTGGGCCAGCATTTATTGCCCCTCCCCGAGGGCAGTTAAGAGTCAACCACATTGCTGTGGGCCTGGACGCCCACGTAGGCCACTCCAGGTAAGGACAGCAACTTCCGTCCTTAAAGGACATGAGTGAATCAGACAGATATCACCCCACCGCCCCCGACAATCAACAATTGATTCATGGTCACCAATTTCCCTCCATCTACCGCAGCCGGATTCGAACCCAAGGTCCCTAGAACGTTACCTAGGTCTCTGGAGTAACACCGCGAGGCCGTCTCATCACTCTGCCACCTTTGACTGTGTAGGCTTGCACAGGGTGAGTATTGCTTCAGTGGCAGACTGGGGGTTGGATAATAGAATTCTTGCAGCGATGATACGGATTCCCTACAGTGTGGAGACAGGCTCTTCGGCCCAACAAGTCCACACCGACCCTCCGAAGAGTAACCCACCCAGACCCATTCCCCATTACTCTGCATTTACCCCTGACCAATGCATCCAACTCACATATCCCTGAACACTACAGGCAATTTCCCATGGCCCTTCCACCCTAACCTGCACATCTTTGGGTTGTGGAAGGAAACCCACGCAGACACAGGGAGAATGTGCAGGTTAGTCGCAGAGGCTGGATAGTCGCCAGAGGGTGGAATCAAATCCGGGTCCCAGATTCTGTGAGGCAGCAATGCTAACCACTGAACCATCCTGTCGTCCCAGGTAACCAGATGGCATCAGGAAACTTTTGTTTGGCCCAAAGGTCAT
The DNA here is from genome assembly GCF_004010195.1 of Chiloscyllium plagiosum. Taxonomy (NCBI): domain Eukaryota; kingdom Metazoa; phylum Chordata; class Chondrichthyes; order Orectolobiformes; family Hemiscylliidae; genus Chiloscyllium; species Chiloscyllium plagiosum. Next base: position 2,210,027 of record NC_057757.1, read on the forward strand.
GGGTCAACGTATACACAAGATCGACTCTGAACTGGAGTATACATGGTATTAACACACTTGAATTGGTGGAGGTCACCTCAGATGCCAATACAGAGGGCATTGGCAATGGCAACTTGCACTTCTTGAAGATGGTAAAACATCCACCTAGGTGTTTCATGGTAGTGCAGGAGGACAGACCAGGGAGAGGTGACCAGAAGCTTGGTCAAAGAGGGTCGGGCAATGTCTCAGAGGAAGAGGAAGTAGCAGCTGGAGAGCTTAGGGCTCGGGCAGCTGAAGGCTCAGTAACAGTCATACAGTACGGATACACACCCTTCAGTCCAACATGTCCATGCTGACCAAGTTCCCGAAACTGAATTAGTCCCACTTGCCAGCACTTGGCCCATATCCCTCCAAACCCTTCCTATTCATATACCCATCCAGGTGCCATTTAAATGTTGCAATTGTACCAGCCTCCACCACTTCCTCATTCCATCCATGTACAACCCTCTGCGTGAAAAAGTTGCCCCTTAGGTCTCGTTTATATCTTTCCCCTCTCACCCTAAACCTATGTAGTCTAGTTCTGGACTCCCTCACCCTGGGAAAAAGACGTGCGCTATTTACTTTATCCATGCCCCTCATGATTTTATAAGCCTCTATAAAAAGGTCAGCCTCCTACACTCCAGGGAAACAATTCCCAGCCTATTCTGATAACTCAGTCTTGGCAATATCCCAGCGAATCTTTTCTGAACTCTTCCCAGTTTAATAACATCCTTCCTATGGGACAGATGTCAGAGGTAGTTTCTTTACTCAGAGAGTAGTCAGGGCGTGGAACAGTAGTAGACTCCAGGTGAGTGGTGCTGGAAAAGCACAGCAGATCAGGCAGCATCTGAGCAGGAAAACTGCTCATCATCAGGAATGAGACACAGTAGTAGACTCTATTGCTGGAACAGCACAGCAGGTCAGGCAGCATCCAGGGAACAGGAGATTCGACGTTTCGGGCACATTCCTGAAGAAGGACCTGTGCCCGAAACGTCGAATCTCCTGTTCCCTGGATGCTGCCTGACCTGCTGTGCTGTTCCAGCAATAAAGTTTCAACTTTGATCTCCAGCATCTGCAGACCTCACTTTCTCCACAGTAGTGGACTCGCCACGTTTAAGGGATTTAAATGGTCATTGGATAAACATATGGACGAGAATGGAATAGTGTAGGTTAGATGGGCTTCAGACTGGTTTCACAGGTCGGTGCAACATCGAGGGCCGAAGGGCGCTGGAATGTTCGATTTACATCCCTGTCACGACAGAATCCCAATGGATTCCCAGCTCACCAGGGAGTGTGCACCCAGGGTGAATCCAGACTTGTAGACTGTAGGCAGAGCTTGCTCAGACTCAACCTAGCTCCCCCTGGCCCACACAGCAAGGCATCTCAGCCTTCTCACCTGAAGCAGGGCAGGGCTGGCAAGGGAGGAAGTCAGAAGGAGTTGAACCCACCACCTTCTCATTGGAAGGCAGTGGGGGGTGGGGGTCACAGGGGATTAGTGAGTCAGCTATGCTCCTCAGGAACTAAACCCTGATGTCTAGTGCAAGGGAAAACGCACCCCACTCTGCAGGGACCCGGGGGGAGGGAGGGAGGGAGGGAGGGGAGAGGGCAAATGCACACAGTCCTGACTGGGGCGGGGTAGGGCAGGGAGGGGAGAGGGCAAATGCACACAGTCCTGACTGGGGCGGGGTAGGGCAGGGAGGGGAGAGGGCAAATGCACACAGTCCTGGACTGGGGCGGGGTAGGGCAGGGAGGGGAGAGGGCAAATGCACACAGTCCTGAGATTACTGTCCTTCCAAATAAACCTGTTGGACCTTAACCTGGAGTTGTGTGATTTTCCACTGCGTCCACCCCCCTCCAACACCGGCTCCTCCACATCACGGGAGTATTGCACAGAGTCTACCCTGGGGTGGGTGGAGAGGGTGACATTGCACAGAGTCTACCCTGGGGTGGGGGGCGAAATTGACATTGCACAGAGTCTACCCTGGGGTGGGTGGAGAGGGTGACATTGCACAGAGTCTACCCTGGGGTGGGTGGAGAGGGTGACATTGCACAGAGTCTACCCTGGGGTGGGTGGAGAGGGTGACATTGCACAGAGTCTACCCTGGGGTGGGTGGAGAGGGTGACATTGCACAGAGCCTACCCTGGGGTGGGGGGCGAAATTGCACAGAGTCTACCC
>NC_057757.1:2212808-2222466 GCF_004010195.1 Chiloscyllium plagiosum
CCACCCCCCCCCCCCCAGCCCTCCTTACTTGTCTCTGAAGGCTACTCTCCCAGGCTTGCAGAGACCGGGACAGACTGCGACACTTGAGCCAGGACAGGACAGCCACAGCCAGGCTGGAAAAAGCCAGAGAGACCGCTAGAGCTGTCAGCAACGCCAAGCGGATCTTCCACCTCAGCCTCCTAACCCCGGCCATTCCTCCGACGCCCACCTGCCCCATCCTGCTGCAGACTGGTGCTCCGGGGACGGGGCAGGACATAAACTTGGCGGAGGAACTTGGCTCAGGACCTCCTTCATTTAAATATAATCTTCCCCCCACCACCCCCCCCTGCTCTTCCCCCAGCACCTTCCCTGAACTGTTAGGACTATTCCTCACACACCAGGAAGGACAGACCTTTGCCAACAGGAAACTGATTCCTTTTCCCAGTCTCCCCAGGGGACTCAACACTTAAAGAGGCATCGCTTGCTCTTGAAGCATCCTGTAGCCGAATAGCTGTCCGGCCAGCTCCACGCTGGCGAGACTCCAGAGACCAGCAAGCACTTTTCCAAAAAAAAAGGAGCTGCATTTCTGTAGCGCCTCCAGCATCTTCAGGCAGGCTCAGGCCGACAGGGCGGTCCATTTTTGAAGGGGTGGGTGATGTCACAGCTGCAGGCGACCAATCTGCTCACAGCGAGCTACCCAACCCCCCCCCCCCAACAATAAACTCAATTTGTTTTACTTTGTACTGATGTAAACTGGAAGATACTGGAGGAGAAACAAACTTTTGGAACGGGTGGGGTCCCTAAAGTCCACCAAAGAGTTTAACCGAAAGCAGACACCTCCAACAGAGCAGTATTCTCAGTGCGACCACCAGACCTTACGGCCTGAACTGGAGAGAGAAAAAGTGAGAGAGAAGCTATACCCAGTATCTGTTATTCGTATATAAACCACCCCGAGCACCTCGATTAGATTCCAGTCTGTAACTCACTCCCAGGTATCTGTTATTCTGTATATAAACCACCCTGAACCCCTCAATTAGATTCCAGACTGTAACTCACTCCTGGGTATCTGTTATTCTGTATATAAATCTCCCTAACCCCTCGATTAGATTCTAGTCTGTAACTCATTCCTGGCTATCTGTTATTCTGTGTATAAACCACCCTGAACCCCTTGATTAGATCCCAATCTTTAACTCACTCCCAGGTATCTGTTATTCTGTATATAAACCACCCTGAACCCCTCGATTAGATTCCAATCTGTAACACCCTCCCGGGTATCTGTTATTCTGTATATAAACCACCCTGAACCCCTCGATTAGATTCCAGTCTGTAACTCACTCCTGGGTATCTGTTATTCTGTATATAAACCCCCCTGAACCCCTCGACTAGATTCCAATCTGTAACACCCTCCCGGGTATCTGTTATTCTGTATATAAACCACCCTGAACCCCTCGATTAGATTCCAGACTGTAATTCATTCTGGGGTATCAGTTACTTTGTATCTCAACTCGTATATAATGCACTCCCTGGTATCTGTTGTTCTATGTGAAGTACTCAAACCTTCAATTAGCTTCTAAACTCTTGACATTTCTGTAATTTCTAATTGATTGCAGCCCTTTTCTGCCATTACACAGTGTAGAATCATCTGGAATTCCACATGTGTGGAAAACCCAGGAGTTGTTGTCAGTCTTCAGAGGAGGAATGTGACAGCATCTCCACCATTGCCACGTTAGGATCCAGGCCAGTAGACGTGATTGTGGTCTCAGTATAGATTTGAGATCTTTCTCGCTCGTTCTGCATGTCCTGCTATGTAAATTAGAATCAGTGTCCTCTGCTATCCCCTGCAAGTGTTTGGTTATGCCAAACACACAGTGGCATTCAGTGAATAAGGAGCAACGTCACTTATAGAATGGAGGACTGACATCTGAGAGGCAGTCTGTGTCGAAGAGCTGGCGTTTGGACCGAAATGGGCCAAGGGAACAGGTGCTAACCTAAGATGCCTCCAGAAAGTGTTGGCATTTGAGAAAGTGTCAGAAATGCAAAGAAGTGGTAATTGAAAGCAGGAATTGTGAGCGGAATTGTTGTGGGGACAACCAGGGAGGGGGGAAAATCAGTCAGATGAGTTGAGAATGGTGTCTGACACCGAACACGCCACATCCTGAATGTGAATGTTAAAGTGCTCAACGGTGTTAGCTTTCACGCTGTCTCTCTGTTTACACTGCTCAGGTTGCTGTCAATAACATCTCATTGTAGCCAATGCCATGAACCGGTCCCCAGCCTCTACTTTAACAGGAAGTAGATCAACAACGCAGAGGCAAAATACCACTCACTGGCTTTTATACTCATTTCAAAGCACTGCTCTAAAGTGATTCGTGTTGCTGAAGCTTTTCACCTTGCGCTCGTCAAGACAAACACAAGAATGCCACATTGGGCGGGGAGACGGCCTGGTGGCGTTATCACTGGACTGTTAATCCAGGTGGTGTCTGGGGTCCCCGGTTCAAATCCCACCACGGCAGATGGTGAAATTTGAATTCAGTAGAAATTTGGAATTAAGAATCTAAGGACGACCTCGAATCGATTGTCGGAAAAATCCATCTGGTTCACGAATGTTCTTTAGCGAAGGAAACTGCTACCCTTACCTGGTCTGGCCTACACATGACTCCAGACCCACAGCAATGTGGTTGACTGCCCTCTGAGCAATTAGGGATGGGTGCTAAATGCTGGGTCCAGCCAGTGACAACCTCATCCCATTAGCAAATAAAACAAAACTCCACATGATGACAAAATCTGTTCAACAGCAGGAAAGAGGCCAGACTGATTCACAAGGTGACTTTGGCAGCTGCCCCCACCATCACCTGACCTGACGCATTGAGGTCCAGAGTTCAAAAGCCACAGTGTGATTTCAATCTATCATTGATAGCGAGTGGCTCAGTGGTGGCGCCCATGAAAGTATGATCGATTGTGTTGTAAAAGGAAACACCACAACTGGTCCTTCGGTGAAGGAAATCTGCCATCCTTAGCCCGTCTGGCTCTACACATGACTCCAGACTCCACAGACTACCCCTTTAGCTGCCCTCTGTAATGGCTTGAGGAAGCCACTCAATTCAATGTTAATTTGGGATGGGGGGAACAGTTGCCAGAGATAGCAGATGTGTTCCAGTTGGCTTTTTCCTTTGAGATTACAGAATCCCAGTTGTGTTGCTGCTCAAGGCAGCTTGCACTATGCTCTCATGTTACAGTAGTGACCACTTCCATAAAAGAACTCCAGTGGCTGTGAGATGATTTAGCATGTTCTGTGGTTGCAAAAGGAGCTGAAGAATTGCAATGTTTTCTTTTGCAAAGATTCTTTCCTCCCGGGTCAGGTACCTCTCCACTACCCTTCCATTACCGTTCTATTTGGTACAAAGTACGAGTCTCATTATTTCCAACCCCAGATACATCAAACCCCTCCCTGGGCTTTCTCTCTCCACAGATGCTGCTTTGACCCTTTGGGGGGGGGGGGGCCTTGCAGGGTTTCTTCTGCTTAGAGTCCAAAATAGCAGCCTCATCTTATCGGTTGCAACGGATGTGGTTCTGTCCCTGGCAGCTGGTAAGTGTCACTGCGCAAGAGAAACAGCCACAGAATCAGTGAAGAGCTCACCCCTGAGAGAACCTAGTCAGTCTGTCACTTTGCACCGACTCGTTCAGTCCAGTTAGTCCTGCTCCCTCTCACTCTTTCCTCACAAAGCTCCCATATCCATCTCCTCCTTTTGGAAGGCTTTAAGAAATAAGAACAGGAGGAAGCCATTCGACCCCTCGAGTGTCCTCCAAGTGTGGCTGATCCAACATTCCCCATGTCCATAACCCTTGACTCCCCGACTGATGTAGAATCTGTCTCAGCCTTCAATATACACAAGGTCTTTACCCCACAGCTCTCTGTGGTACGGAGGTCCATATATGGAATGAGCTGCCAGAGGGGGTGGTAGAGGCTGGTACAATGAGAACATTTAAAAGGATCGATAATTGAGTGGGAAGGGTTTAGAGGGATATGGGCCAAATGCTGGCAAATGGGACTAGATTAGGTTAGGATATCTGGTCGGCATGGACAAGTTGGGCCAAGAGGTCTATTTCCATGCTGCACAACTCTATGACACCATTGATGAGAACAATTTATTTGTCAAAACACCTCGGATAAATCACCTCTTGATCTCTTGAGCGTCAAGGATTTTTTACAGGAATGTCATTGGAATGTCAATGTCCAAAGTCATCCTTCACATTGAAATGTTATGTTTTGGAATCCTGGGAAAGCAAGAGGTGAGACCAGTTCTGGCAAAGAGTCACTGGAATCAAAGGGTTAACTCTCTGTTTTTCTCTCTCTGCAGAGGCTACCAGACCTGCTGAGTTTCTCCAGTGCTTCCAGTTTCTCGAGCAAGAAGTTAGACACTGGTTTGAACTTACAGAGTCACTTTGACCCACGATTCTAACATGCAAAGTCCTTTCATCAGTCCCATTTGAAAATATAAATCTCAGAGACTTCAGCAAAGTTACTGTACATAGCCATAGGAGCAACACTCTCTGTGGGTTAGAGTCATACCTGACACATAGGAAGATGGTGGTGGTTGTTGGAGGTCAGTCATCCCAACTCCCGGTCATCTCAACAGGAGTTCCTCAGGGTAGTGTCCTAGGCCCAACCATCTTCAGCTGCATCATCAATGCCCTTCCCTCCACCATAAGGTCAGAAGTGGGGATGTTCGCTGATGATTACACAATGTCCAGCACCATTCGCCACTCCCCAGATACTGAAGCAGTCCGTGTCCAAATGCGATGAGATCTGGACAATATCAAGGTTTGGGCTGACAAGTGGCAAGTAACATTCTGAAGAAAGGTCACTGGCCCTGAAACGTTAATTCTGCTTTCTCTCCAAAGATGCTGCGAAACCCTGCTGAGTTTCTGCAGCAATTTCTGTTTTTGGTTCAGATTTCCAGCATCTGCGGTTCTTAGACTTATGACATCAAGTAACATACATGATGGACAAGTCCCACAGGAGAGAAGCTAATCATTGTACAATGGCAGTATCATCACTAAACCTCCCACTGTCCATATTGTTGCTGGTACCATTGACCAGAAACGCAACTAGAATAGCTATACTGTAGCTATAAAGAGCAGGTCAGAATTCCCACTGCACTGGGAATTCTGCAGTGAGCAACTCACCTCCTGAGTCCCCAAAGCCTGTCCACCATAAGATAAAGAAGCAGAACTGGACCATTCGGCCCATCAAGTCTACTCTGCCATTCAAACATGGCTGTCTATCAGGCACACGTCAGGAGAAAACTAGCCACCAGGATACATGAACACCAACTAGCCACAAAGCGACATGACCCTCTCTCACTAGTATCCTTACATACCACTTCGACTGGGACAACACATCCATCCTGGGACAAGCCAAACAGAGACACGCGCAAGAATTCCTAGAAGCATGGCATTCCAACCAGAACTCTATCAACAAACACATTGACTTGGATCCCATTTACCACCCCCTGAGAAAAAGAACAGGAAATGACATCACCAGGAAATGATTAGATTCTCTACAGTGTGGAAACAGGCCCTTCGGCCCAACAAGTCCACACATCCCCTCCGAAGAGAAACCCACCCAAACCCATTCCCCTACTCTATATTTACCCTTGACTAATGCACCTAACACTATGGGCAATTTAACACGGCCAATTCACCTGACCTGCACATCTTTGGACTGTGGGAGTGTCACCACAGGAAATGACATCACCAACCCAAAGAAACTCAAACATATAAATAGAAAGCGGGCTACACCACCGGTGCTTCAGTTGGAGGCTCACTGAAGATGTTACCTAGTATGGTGACGAAACATCTGAAAACGAACCTTCCAGCTCAGCGAGCAAACCTACATCCACATACTCTCCATTTACCTGGATGGGTGCAGCTCCAACAGCACCTCAATAAGCTAAATACCAACCAGAACAAAGCAGTCTGCTTCATGGGAACCATAACCACCACCTTCAATACTCACTCCCTTTACCACTGCCGCGCAGTGTGTATCGTCTATAGGATGCACTGCAGCATCTCAGCAAGGTAGCTTCCAAACTCCTGACGTCTACCATCTAGAAGGACAAATGCAGCAGATACGAGCGAACACCATCCCCCTTGCCAGTTCCCCTCCGAGCCCCTCCCCATCCCGACTTGAAAATACATCGGCCATTCCTTCAGTGCCTCTGCGTCAGAACCCTGGAACTCCCTTCCAAACAACACCCCACACTACACGGGACTGCAGCAGTTCAAGAAGGCAGCTTACCCCCCCCCCCCACCACCTTCTCAAGGGGGCAATTAGGGATGGGGTGATAAATGCAGGGTCCAGCCAGTGACACCCATATCCCATAAAACATGAAGTACAGATAAGATCTCTGACTGGGTAAAAGTAATGATTTTGACATCTTTCCAGATCTGATGAGTTATTTATTCACTTTGACTTTTCACTCTGGTGTACCGACACTGTACACATCACTGTTGACTCTCTAGGTGCTTATCTTGATGTTGGTGGTTAGAGTGTCCAGGTTTTATGAACTCACTCAACCTCTGGGTGTATCCTCCAAATGCCACAATGCCCCCCCATCCCCAACGGGACCTTTGCTCCTGGTTTAAGGAGTGACAAGGCTTAAGGCAGACAGAGTTTAATTTGGATTAATGTGAGGTGTTACATTTTGATCAAGCAATTCAGAGCAGAACTTACACACTTAATGGTAGGGCGCTGGGAAATGTTGCTGAACAAAGAGACCTCAGTTCATAGCTCCTTGAAAGTGGAGTCGCAGGTAGACAGGATGGTGAAGGAGGCGTCTGGTATGCTTGCCTTTATTGGTCAGTGCATTGAGTACAGGAGTTGGGAGGTCATGGTGTGGCTGTACAGGACATTGGTTAGGTCACTGTTGGAATACTGTGTGTAATTCTGGTCTCCTTCCTATCAGAAGGATGTTGTGAAACTTGAAAGGGTTCAGAAGAGGTTTGCAAGGATGTTAGAGATGTACAGCATGGAAACAGACCTTTCGGTCCAACTCATCCAAGGATGTTGCCAGGGTTGGAGGGCTTGAGCTATAGGGAGAGGCTGAACAGGCTGGGGCTGTTTTCCCTGGAGCATCAGAGGCTGAGGGGTGACCTTATAGAGGTTTATAAAATCATGAGGGGCATGGATAAGGTGAATAGTCAAGGTCTTTTCCCCAGGGTAGGGGAGTCCAAAACTAGAGGGCATAGATTTAAGGTGAGGGGGAAAGATTTAGAAGGGACTTAAGGGAGAAGTTTTTCACGCAGAGGGTGGAGTGTATATGGAACGAGCTGCCAGAGGAAATGGTGGACAAGCAGGAGGCTGGAAGAACACAGCAAGCCAGGCAGCATCAGGAGGTAGAGAGGTCAACATTTCAGGTGTAACCCACAGTCCTGAACAGTCCTGAAGAAGGGTTATACCTGAAACGTTGAGTTCTCTGGCTGATGCTGCCTGGCTTGCTGTGTTCTTCCAGCCTCCAGCCTGTCTACCTTGGATTTCAGCATCTGCAGTGTTTTTTTTTAATCTCAAACAGGAGGTGGTGGACGCTGGTACAATGACAACATTTAAAAGGCATCTGGATGGGTTTATGAACAGGAAGGGATGACAGGAATATGGGCCAAATGCTGGCAAATGAGACTAGATTAGTTTAGGATATCTGGTTGGCATGGACGAGTTGGACTGAAGGGTCTGTTTCCATGCTGTGCATCTCTATGACTCTCAGGGTCACTGGACCCTCAACATTAACTCCGATTTCTCCCCGCAGACCTGCTGAGTTTCTCCAGCAATTTCTGTTTCCGTTAGTGACTTTAAATCCATTTGTTCTTGACCCTTTTACAAGTGGGAACATCTCCCTATCTACTCTGTCCAGATTTCTCGTGACTTTGTAAACCTCCATCAGATCACCTTCTACTCTCCAAGGAGAATAGTCCTGACCTGTGTTGTCTATCTTCACAGTTCACCCATGGAACTATTCCCTTGAACCTTTTCAGCACTCTCCCCAGTATGTCCATGTTCTCTCTATAGTGTGGTGCCCAGAGCTATACACAATATTCCAGCTGAGATCGAACCAGTGACCTGTGTTAGTTCAGCATAATCTCCCTGCTCCTGTACTCAATGTCCTGATTAATAAATCTCAAGAACAAGCAAGCTTTATTAACTTCTCCCCCCACCTTGAGCTGCCACCTTTCGTGATTTATACATACATTTGCCAAAGTCTCTCTGCTCTCACACGGCTCAAGAACTATATGTTTTATTTTAGACTGACTGTCCATGTAATTCTCACTAAATGCATCGCTATTGATCTGTCAGCTGCCTGTCTATTTGTCTACATAATTTAGGAATTCTACACTGTCCTCCTTACTGGTCTTCCGGGTGTTGTGTCATCTGCAAGGTTTGAAATTGTCCCCTGCACACCAGAATCCAGATCATGGATATATTTCAGGGAAAACAAGGGCCCCAGTACTGACCCCGAGCAACCATTCTTCAGCGAGTGTGTCAGTATTTACAGGGGGGTACCCGAGGGGAGCGAAAAACTGACTGTTTCTTCTTCAATAATTCACGGGATGAGGGTGATACTGTCTCGACCCAGCATTTATTGCCCACCCCTAATTGCCCAGAGGGCAGTTACGAGTCAACCAAATTGTTGTGGGTCTGGAGTCACATGTAGACCAGCCCAGGGAAGGATGACAGTTTCCTTCCCTGAAGTGTATTAGTGAACCAGACGGGTTCTTTTTCTGACCATCAATTCATTAGACCCTTAATGCCCGAACTTTATTCAAATTCTGCCATCTGTCATGGTGGGATGTGAACCCCGGTCCCCCAGATCATTTCCTGGGCGTGGGGAATAACAGGCCCGTGCTAATACCACCAGGAGACATTGAGGACCGCAGATGCTGGAGATCACAGTCGAGAGAGTGGTGCTGGAAAAGCACAGCAGGTCAGGCAGCAACTCAGGAATCCAGATGAAGGGCTTCTGCCCGAAACGCCGATTCTCCTGCTCCTCAGTTGCTGCCTGACCTGCTGTGCTTTTCCAGCACCACTCTCTCAGCCATAATACCACTCAGCCATTGCCTTCCCCTAGAACTGTTACTGTTACTCTCTGCCTATTTTTCTGATCTGCCTTCTGGATGAGATGGGACTTGAGCTTCCCAGTCCAGGGGTAGGGACACCACCACTGTTTTATCACACAGTTAATGTTGCATCCACATTGCCCCTGCCACGTCCAGCTATTGTACAACAATCCCTTCATTATCCTCAAACAATAATTACACTCGCTCTTATTCCCCTCATGGGCATCGATAAAAAGTCACAGAATCACAACCGCCCGCTGTGTCTTGTTTCTGTAGTGTAGTGGTCATCGCGTTCGTCTAAGACGCGAAAGGTCCCCAGTTCGAGACTAGGCAGAAACTGCTTTGTTCTTTAACTGCAGCCTTTTAAAGGGCAGCACGGTGGCACAGTGGTTAGCACTGCTGCCTCACAGCGCCAGAGACCTGGGTTCAATTCCCGCCTCAGGCGACTGACTGTGTGGAGTTTGCACGTTCTCCCCGTGTCTGCATGGGTTTCCTCCGGGTGCTCCGGTTTCCTCCCGCAGTCCAAAGATGTGCGGGTCAGGTGAATTGGCCATGCTAAATTGCCCGT
>NC_057757.1:2222638-2224679 GCF_004010195.1 Chiloscyllium plagiosum
TTCAGCCTCTCCCTATAGTTCAAATCCTCCAACCCTGGCAACATCCTTGTAAATCTTTTCTGAACCTTTTCAAGTTTCACAACATCTTTCCGATAGGAAGGAGACCAGAATTGCACGCAATATTCCAACAGTGGCCTAACCAATGTCCTGGACAGCCGCAACATGACCTCGCAACTCCTGTACTCAATACTCTGACCAATAAAATGGCTCAATTGGCAGGCCTAACATATGATGAACGGCTGAGGATCCTGGGATTATATTCATTAGCGTTTAGAAGGTTGAGGGGAGATCAGATAGAAACTTACATGATAATGCATGGCTTAGAAAGGGTGGACGCTGAGAATTTGTTTTCATTAGGTGGGGAGACTAACACCTGTGGGCACAGCCTTAGGATTAGAGTGGGTCAGTTTAAAATGGAAATGAGGAGCCAGAGATTGGTGGGCCGGTGGAATTCACTGCTACGGAGCGATTGGAGGCCGGGACGTTAAATGTCTTCAAGGCAGAGAGTGATAAATTGTTGATCTCGCAAGGAATTAAGGGATACAGGGAGAGTGTGGGTAAGTGGTGCTGAAATGCCCATCAGCCATGATTGAATGGCGGAGTGGACACGGTAGGCTGAATGGCTCCTATGTCTTATGGTCTAATTGATCTTGCCTCCACCACATGCTATACTCATTGTTCGTCAACCAATTTAACCATTTCTATTCTATTTGACAATTCTGTTCTATACCAAGTCCTCAGTTCTGCTAGGCAGCATTCAACTGGTCCTCTGTTTCCACAGTGAGCTGTTCTAAGACCATAGGAGGAGCAGAATTCGGCCATTCGGCCCATTTGAGTCTGCTCTGCCATTCAACCCCGGCTTTGTGCTCTGGTACGCACTTTGAGGTTCATGTTTGGAAGGGAATTGAATAAAGGCAGGGGAGGCAATGGCCAGTGGTATTATCGCTGGACTGTTAATCTAGTGGCTAATGGCCTGGGGACCCAGGTTCAAATCCCAGCATGGCAAAATCGAGAATGGAGAGTCTAATGATGACCCTGAATCCATTGCTGATTGTTGGAAGAACCCATCTGGTTCACTAATGCACTTCAGGGAAGGAAACTGCCATCCTTACCTAGTCGGGCCTACATATGGCTCCAGACCCACAGCCAATATGGTTGACTCGTAACTGCCCTCTGGACAATTAGGGATGGGAATAAACGCTGGCCCAGTCAGTGGCGCCCTCATCCTGTAAATGAAATTTTTTAAAAAATCTTCAATGAAGGGGTAATAATGCAGGGCTGTGGGGTAAGAGTAGGCAGAACTAAGCGGATACCATTATCAAAGGGCTGGCACAGGCATTATGGGTTAAAAGGCCTCATTCTGGGATATAGGGTGTGACAGTAACTGTAACCTTACATGCTCCCAAAATTCAGCACAACGCTGGCGTCTGGAACATGGTACAAGCTGTGGCCATGAGATGTCAACCATGCTACTATGTCACACAGCTCTGTCCTTGGGTCCGTTTCACTGCCTGTGCTGAATTAGTGAATTCATTACCAGATGCACAGTATTTAACTCAGTCCGAGGTTAGGGCTGACAGCGGTATACATACCCGGGACTGACAGGGCTGGTCTTGTATACAGACTGGGATGGGGGCAGGAGGGTGTAGGTTTCAAGATGCAATAGAATTGGTGAAGGCAAGAGGTATGAGGTAGAAGCAAGGGGCTAAGGCCGAGGTAGTCAAAAACTATATGTTTCGGGTCAGAGAGGGGATTGAACATGGCTGTGAGGCCCCTCAGAGGTGAATAGTCAAACGTTATGGTTAACAGAGCAAGGTAATGGAAGGGCTGCTGACATATCTGGAGGGAATATGTAAACATCCCCTGGCACACTCCCCAACCAAGGGAACACACACCCGCCTTAAATACTGTCACACCCGCCCCGCCCCTCGGGGACACCCACTGTAAATACTGACACACTACCCCCTACCCTCAGGGACCCACCCCTTTTAAACAGACACACTACCCCCTACCCTCAGGTACCCCCCCCCATAAATACTGA
>NC_057757.1:2233343-2237689 GCF_004010195.1 Chiloscyllium plagiosum
CCCCGTAAAATAGTGGCACCTGGTCACAAAGGGCAAACTACACACACACCTCCACTCCACACATAACCTTCGAATGATTGGCCTTGGGATATTACTGGCTTCTCCTGTCCAGACGGTTACCCACCTAGTGTGTAAAATGGCACCTCTGACAGTGTGGCACTGCCTCAGTGCTGCACCGAATGCTACAGGTGGGTTGTACGCTCGAGTGTCTGAATTGATTCGATTTGATTTATTCTTGTCACGTGTGCTGAGTTACAGTGAAAAGTGTTGTTTTGCCTGATCCTCGGGCAGATCGTACAATACAGAGTACATCAGGGTATGAGAACAGAGTGCAGAATACAGTGTTACAGCCGCAGAGAATGTGGAGAGAGAGAGAGAGAGAGGGGGAAGGTGACAGAGAGATCAGAGTTAACATTTGAGAGGTCTGTTCCAATGTCTGATAACAGCAGGGAAGAAGCTGTTTTTAGGAGAGGGTGGAAGAGAGTTTAACTAGGGTGGGAGGGGTCTTTGATTAGACCGGACTGGGACTTGAACCCTTGACCATGTGACGCAGAGGACTGTCTGCTCAGACTGGCCTGTGAATGACTGGAATGAACTCATTCTATTTTGCTGAGATTTCTATCTGGGATCTGGGTAATAGTTTTGGAATCCCGTGGCGTATTCAGAGAAAACAGACAGAAGAAAGCCCAAAACATTGTTAGAAATGCGAAACTCTTGGAATAATAAAAAGCAGAGTTTGACCTTCCAGTCATTATAATCCCAGAGCCATAAATCCAAATAAACACCAGTTATATCTGACTCTCCATAATCCCCTGTTAATGATATCCACAGTGACATGGTCTAGCTCGACATCGCCATCATCAGGACTATCATTACACTGCAGCCAATAGCAATGTCATTTTGTGGGGGTGTCACAGGGACACAATAACAGAAGATTCCTTCAAATACCAACGATACCCTTCCCCATACACACACTGAGTCAGTCCCCAGGGACCCTTACATACTGAGACACTCTCTCTCAGAGACAACCCTGTACAAAGTGAGACACTCATCAGCCTCTCCCCTCCGGGGACCCTCTGTAAATACTGACACACTCCCCACTTGGGGACCCCTGCAAATACTGACATGATCTCTCTGGAGACTCCTGTACAGTGGATCAGTGTTGAGGGAGTGCTGCACTGTAGGAGGGTCAGTGCTGAGGGCGTACCGCACTGTCAGAGGGGGTTGTGTGGCACGGTCAGAGGGTCAGTGCTGAGGGAGCACTGCACTGTCGGGGTCAGCGCTGAGGGAGAGCCGAACTGTCAAGGGTCAGTGTTGAGGGAGTGATGCACTGTCAGAGGGTCAGTGCTGAGGGAGCGCCGCACTGTCAGAGGGTCAGTGTTGAGGGAGTGCAGCACTATCAGAGGGTCAGTGTTGAGGGAGTGCCGCACTGTCAGAGGGTCAGTGTTGAGGGAGTGCTGCACTGTCAGAGGGTCAGTGTTGAGGGAGCGCCGCACTGTCAGAGGGTCAGTGTTGAGGGAGCGCCGCACTGTCAGAGGGTCAGTGTTGAGGCAGCCACACTGTCAGAGGGTCAGTGTTGAGGGAGTGCAGCACTATTGGAGGGTCAGTGTTGAGGGAGTGCAGCACTATTGGAGGGTCAGTGTTGAGGGAGTGCGGCACTATTGGAGGGTCAGTGTTGAGGGAGTGCAGCACTGTCAGAGGGTCAGTGTTGTTGGCCCTTACTGTTGGCCCAGATATATGAATATATTTGCATACATGAAAAGATTTGCATCTATATAGCTCCTTTAACAACTCGCAGGAAGTTCCCAGCATTTTACAGCGAGCAAAGCCCAATGTTTGAAACTGACTCACTGTTTCCATGTAGAAATAGAGTGAGTCAAACATTGTCTATGGTCTGAAGGGGTTTATACTGAGTGCCATCTGCTCCACCCGCTGGGAAGCGGTCATGAGGACTGGTGTGGAGCGACTAATAAGGATCTCCTCGCGTCTTTTTGATTTCTATATCTCAATGAGTGAACTTGCACAGCTTTCTAAATGTTCTCATTCTTTTGTTCTGTTTATCTTGTTATTTATTCGGTGTCTAGTGCCAGCACTTATTGCCCATGCTTAATCGCTCAGAGGACAGTTGAGAGTCAACCACATTGCTGTGAGTCTGGAGCCCCATGTAGGCCAGACCAGGTAAGGACAGCAGTTTCCTTCCCCAAAGGGCATTAGTGACCCAGATGGGGTTTTCCATTAATTGACAATGGATTCAGGGTCACCATTGGACTCTTCACTCCAGAATCTTTCTTGAATTCAAACTCTGCCATGGGTGGGATTTGAACCCAAATCCTCGGAACACTACTCGGGTCTCTTGGATTAACAGATAAGCCATCGCCTACAATGACGGGAGAGCTCCTCAGCTCCGTCCCAAATAGCCGACCCATTTTCGTGAGGATGTGACTTCTCCCAAAGAGGTGTAAAAGCGGGAATGCATTTTACTTCATTCGGTGTTGTACATATTTGCCAGTTGGGGCATGGGTGGGGGGGTGGGACTGGGCACTGCCTCTTAAGCCTGCATTTTATTGCCACCAGTAACTTCAGGGAGTTAGGACTATGGGTTTTTGTTTGGAAAGCACACAGTTCCTACCCCAGAATGGAAAGAAACAGTAAAACGAATTTAGAAACGATGGTGATACAATTTGAAGACTACAAGATGAGTCAGACCACTGTACGTCTTTTCTGACGGTTTTCCAAAGGAAGTGATGTAATACCACGGGAGACCTAACTGGAGAGGAACATCACTTATCATTGAACATTGAAATGGAGCCACTATATATGGCGTACATTGGCCAGGCCCAGCCCATACCCAAGGCTGCTTCATACAGGGCTCAGCTGATGAGTTCCTGGTGTGCAGGCAACTGCCTGTTGCTGAAGGAACTCATACTCAACCATCTCCACAAGGAGATTAATCAGTGATTCCCCTAGGACCTTCAAGGAGGTAATTATAAACCTCTATAATCAGCCCTATTTTGCCTCATTCAGATCCATATAGTCCAAGAGTCACAGAGATGTATGGCACGGAAACAGACCCTTTGGTCCAACCAATCCATGCTGACCCGATATCCTAACTGAATCTAGTCCCATTTGCCAGCACTTGGCCCATATCTCTCCAAACCCTTCCTATTCATGTACCCATCCAGATGCCTTTTAAATGTTGTAATTGTACCAGCCTCCACCATTTCCTCTGGCAGCTCGTTCCATATACGCAGCACCCTCTGCGTGAAAAGGTTGCCCCTGAGGTCCCTTTTATGTTTTCCCCTCTCACCCTGAACCTATGCCCTTTAGTTCTGGACTCCCCCATCCCAGTGAAAAGACCTTGTCTATTTACCCTATCCATGACTCTCATGATTTTATAAACCTCTATAAGGTCACCCCTCAGCCTCTGACGCTCCAGGGAAAACAGATTTAGTGAAGAAAAATTGTGCTCTTTTGAGAGAAATCGTGCTCTTTCGCTGGCCAATTCCTCAGTTTGGGTTCAGACTTGAAAAACTGGTCAAAAAAAAGGGGAAACTCCCTTGTTGACTATTTTGGTGGAGACTCTTGGGAGGAAATGCTTTTGGGATGAAAAGCTAGGCCTCAGACTCAGCCTGTCTGAAAGGCCTGATCAGTGACCCTGGTGCCTGAGCTGAAACAATAGGGAGAGAATCCTTCTGGGAAAATAATTAACTGAAATTCCTCTTGACCAACTGCCAATTCCACAGGAAACATTTACATGAAGCTTTACCGCGCGCCTGTCTGGGGCGTCACTTTGAAAAACAATGAATCACATTGAAGCCTTATCAGGGCTCCGTAGCAAGGGCTTTGTGCTATAAATACTCCAGGGTGAAAGGGGCCATGAGTTCAAATGACTCCCACTCCAGAAAACTGAGCATAATTCACTAACCCTTCGCCCCCCCCCCCCCCGACACCCCGCCCCGGCACTGACAAGGTCAATCTGGCCCTGTTGGAAGTTCCGTCTTTCAGGTGTGACGTCCTCAATCGTGCCCCATCCTTCGTGTCAAGGCCAAAGAAGATTCCAGCAAAAACAAGCTGGGGGTGCTCTCCACCAAAATGTATCCCTCAACAAACATCATAGGTTCCGTACGGTGCAGAGAGAGGTCATTCGGCTAGTCACGTCTGCACCAACCCTCTAAAGAGTATCCCACCCAGACCCTATCCCTGTAACCCAGCATTTCCCATGGCCAATCCACCCGAACCTGTACCATCCCTGGACACTATGGGACAATTTAGCACGGCCAATCCACCCTAACCTGCACATCCCTGGGCACTATGGGACAATTTAGCACGGCCAATCCACCCTAACC
>NC_057757.1:2238751-2242859 GCF_004010195.1 Chiloscyllium plagiosum
CCTGCACATCTTTGGACTGTGGGAGGAAACCGGAGCACCCGGAGGAAACCCACACAGACACGGGGAGAACGTGCAAACTCCCCACAGACAGTCACCCGAGAGTGGGAGCGAGTCTGGATCCTTTGCACTGTGAGGTAGTGGTGCTAACCACCGAGCCAGAGTATTAGAATGAAATATTATTAGAAATAAGTATATTGTCGGGTTATTTTCACATCGATATTCGGGGGGAGGGGGGGCGTGATCTGCTGTGCGCAGATTGGCATCCTTGTGTCATATGGTTCGGCTGAACACCATCTTATAGAGT
Organism: Chiloscyllium plagiosum; assembly: GCF_004010195.1. Classification (NCBI taxonomy): domain Eukaryota; kingdom Metazoa; phylum Chordata; class Chondrichthyes; order Orectolobiformes; family Hemiscylliidae; genus Chiloscyllium; species Chiloscyllium plagiosum. The sequence continues at coordinate 2,239,056 of NC_057757.1, forward strand.
CATGCAGTCAGAGTCAGACAGCACAGAAACAGTCCCTTCGGCCCAACCAGTCCGTGCTGTCCCTAACCCCAAACTAAACTAGTCCCACCTGCTTGCTCCTGGCCCATATCCCTCCACCCTTTCTTATTCATGGACTTATCTAAATGTCTTTTAAACATTGTAACTGCACTTGTATCCACCACTTACTCTCAAAGTTCATTCTCGTGCGAACCACCCTGTGTGTCAAAGGGTTGCCCCTCGCGTCCTTTTTAAATCTTTCTCCTCTCAACCTAAAAATATGCCCCCCTAGTTTTGAAATCCCCCACCCTCGGGAAAACACATCCACCATTAACCCTACCTAGTCCTCTCGTGATTTTATAAGGTCCACAAGGTCATCTCTCGACCTCCTACACGCCAGTGACAAAGGTCCTAGCTTATCCAGCCTCTCCTTCCAACCCAAACCTTCCGTACCTGTCCCCAACATCACAGATACCAGTCTTCGGCCAATTCGATTCACTCCACGTGATATCAAGAAACAGTTGGAGACACTGGATACTGCAAAGGCTATGGGCCCTGACAACATTCTGGCAATAGTACTGAAGACTTGTGCTCCAGAACTTGCCACTCCCCTAGACAAGCTTATCCAGTACAGTTTGTTATGGACCAGTCCAGATCCTCCCCCCTCAAAACACTTCAGGAAGGTACCCCAGACCCTAACGCTGCTGGTTGTCTTAAGCAGGTGTAACGCGGATATTCCAGGAGAGAATCAGCTGGTCAAACCACTTAGTTTTAAACAAAACGGAATTTACTTACAAGATTACTGAATGAAACATAAAGAACAGAAATACTTATCCTTTTTGAAAACTCAACAGACTATCCCAACTCAATGATGCTGTTCCAAATACATGCAACAATCCTCATAAACACCCCTTCAGCACAAAAAGTAAAATCAAACACGGGGTCTTATGGGATAGAAGTCAAAGATAGAGTACCAGCCTACACCTGCTTCTGAGTCCAGCAGCTTTTATCACACTAAAAGTGTTTTAAAAATCCACACCAGAGAAAAGCTGAGCTGGGAGAACTAGCCGCTCCTCTTTCATTGTACATGTGTTGTGTTTAAACTTGAAAGCCTTCTGCCTGAGGCAGTATCTGTTAGTTATTATCAAATTGGCCCTAAAACCCTTCAACCTCTAGACTTTTCGAGTCTACGTCATTTACGACCTCTCTGAAAACAAAACCAAAGACTGCATCACCTGGTTAAAGGAGCAGCTTCATCACAAGTTACAACACTGGCATCTACCGGACAATGTGCAAAATTCACCCAGGTATGTCCTGTACATAAAAAGCAGGACAAATCCAACCTGGCCAATTATGGCCCCATCGGCCTACTCTCGATCATCAGTAAAGTGATGGAACGTATCATCAACAGTGTTATCAAGCAGCACCTGCTTAACTGTTGCGGCTGTACAGGACGTTGGTTAGGCCACTGTTGGAATATTGCGTGCAATTCTGGTCTCCTTCCTATCGGAAAGATGTTGTGAAACTTGAAAGGGTTCAGAAAAGATTTACAAGGATGTTGCCAGGGTTGGAGGGTCTGAGCTACAGGGAGAGGCTGACCAGGCTGGGGCTGTTTTCTCAGGAACGTCGGAGGCTGAGGGGTGACCTTATAGAGGTTGTAACCGTGGCCTGCATTCACCACTTTCTCTAGAAGTTTTTTCCACACACTGTGTGGAAAAAAAATTGCCCCTCATGTCCTTTTCAAATCTTTCTCCTCTCACCTTAAAATTATGCCACCTATCAGCGAATACCCTCAGGATTCTAATGTTTGTGAGAAATTCGGACCAACTTTCGCCCAACTCATGCGCAAAAATGCGAAACAAACATATCACACTGGGATCGCCCCATTCCTCCAGTCACGGCACTTCGGTGCCATCACTGGCAGGAGGTTGTAATTGCAGCACGTTCACTCACACTGGGTTTAATATGGATGCCCATGTGTGAAGTCTTGAAAAGTCCTTCGAGAAAGAGAGAGTGGGGGTTGCTTTATACAGTCATACGGTACGGAAACAGACCCTTTGGTCCAACCACTCCACGTTGACCATAATCGCAAACCAAACTGGTCCCTGCCTGTTTCCTATTCATGAACTTATCCAAATGTCTTTTAAACGTTACCCCTGTACCCAGTAGAGGTACACAGCACGGAAACAGACCCTTCGGCCCGACTTGTTGTGGCTGACCACATTCTCTAAGTATAAAAGTAAATCACTGGCTTGAAATGTCATTGACAAACAGTGGGTCTCTCTCAAATGTCTGCCCGTCTCCACAACGCAGCCTGTCTTAGCTGTGAGGGACTGACAAGCAGACTCTAAGGCCGGCTACCTAAAGTGTGCCACACCTAAAAAGCAGGGGTCATCTTTGATGCTGAGCAGTTGCCAAAGCGAGGTTTCTAAGGCCGGAGCAATGGGGTTATCTGGTATGCCAAGTTGACTGATACACGGCGAATCGACGGTAAACATTTAAGTCTCACCCAAGTTGCCAGAGGGTGGCGAAGCAATTTTTTTGTGCAGCACGGCGGCTCAGTGGTTAGCACTGCTGCCTCACAGCGCTAGGGAGCCAGGTTCAATTCCAGTCTCGGGCAACTGTCTGTGTGGAGTTTGTACGTTCTTCCCCGTGTCTGTGTGGGTTTCCTCCAGGTGCTCCGGTTTCGTCCCACAGTCCAAAGATGTGCAGGTTAGGTGAATTGGCCATGCTGAATTGCCCGTAGTGTTAGGTGTAGGGGAATGGGTCTGGGTGGGTTGCTCTTCGGAGGGTCGGTGTGGACTTGTTGGGCCAAAGAGCCTGTTTCCACACTGTAGGGAATCTAATCTAATCTAATCTAATCACTGAGTCAGCTCGATGGCCTACTCCTGCATTTACGTCCTCATGGTCTGACAAGGACCCTCTGCTAAGTAGCCCTCCCTTCAGTTGGTGGGGTTGCACGTTAATGACAGAGGGAATGGGGGCCGAAGTGGTAATGTCCCTGCCTCAGGAATCCAGACGGTTGGGCTAATGTACCGGATACATCCATTCAATTCAATCCCATTGCTAAACTGGGGATTGAAAGCTGGTCTCTGGGAAGCCACCCATTCCCACTGCTGTCGATCACTATTAAAAACCCATCTGGTTCACTCACTTCCCTTAAGGAAGGAAATCCGGTAAACCTAGCTCCCATGTGACTCCTGCCCACCCCAGGTGGCTTAGCAAACCCCTCAGTGCAAGGGACAGAGCTGCCCTTGCCACCAACCCCCTGTGAAAGGGGAAAAGATTTCAGCTCGAGACTGGGATTTGTGGGTGGCTGCGATGCCTCCTGCAGTTGAGCTGCTTGGCCACCGCCCTCCCCCCTTGCCCAAATCTCCTGCAGGGAAACTGGGGTCAACAACATCCTGGAGCGGGAAGGGGGACAAAAAGGGGGTTGTAACAGGCTAGTGATTGTGTGGGATTTGAGCGTGGAGCTTGTGGGGGGGGTGTGATGTGTGTGGGGTGCATGTTATATTTTTGACGTCTTACAACATACACTGTAATTTTAGCTTGCACGTCCCCTTTAAGTAACATGGGCTCTGACTGGAGGGAGAAGCTTAGTTGAATCTTGGACAGAGAAAGAGGGAGCGAGAGTAATTGAGTCAACAAAGGGTTAAGGAGGTGTAGGGGTTGGTTCAGAAACATCCTGGCTAAGCATCATTTCATGGAACGGATGCTGTGACAGCAGCGTGTGTGTCTGTGTGTGTGTGTCAGCGAGTGAACTACAACATTTCTCCAGGGATACGGTACGTGTGAGGTGGTGCAGGG
>NC_057757.1:2243526-2260812 GCF_004010195.1 Chiloscyllium plagiosum
GCTTCTTTAAGGTAATGCTACTGGGGTAACACTTCAAGCTGGGGTTTGGAGTGAAGGGTGGGGGTGGGAGGGGTGGATGTAAAACTATGGGGCATATTTTTAAGGCGAAAGGGGAAAGATTTAACAAGGACGCGAGGGACAACTTTCTAACGTGGAGAGTGAGTCGTGTGTGGAATGAACTGCCAGAGGAAGCGGTGGATGCAGTTACAGCATTTAGAAGGAATTTGGAGACGTTAAAGAATAGGAAATTGGAGGGATACGGGCCAAGCGCGGGCAGGTGGAACCAGTTTAGTTTGGATTATGGTCAACATGGACTGGTTATACCAAAGGGTCTATTTCCATGCTGTATGACTGTGTGGCTAATAGGGTCACATTTAATGCTGGGGTTTATCTGGGGGGGGGGAGGTCTTGGTGTTAAGGGGCTAATGAGGTAACATTTAATGCGGGATCTGTCTGGGGGGTCTTGATTTTAAGGGGGCACAAGGAAACATGTGACAGAAGGGCTTATCAGGGTGGGGTGGAGGGAGGTTCGTGAGATCTATTTGTGAGTCCACGTGGTTTATTTGGATGTCTGAGGGATTGTATTAAACTGGGTTCATCCTGGGGCGTGGGGTTTTCGGGAAACAGTAAGGGGTTTGTAAATTCGCCCGCTGCGGAGCGAACAGAAGTTTTGTTTTGAAAAAAAAAAGTCTTTTATTTGGAAACCGTAACCCACACTGCTCCTTGAAGTGGGAAGGAGGGGTTTTCGTGTTTTACACACAGTCTGATCGTAGTCAGATGTGTGTGTTTGCTGTAGATAAGGGATTGCTGAGCAAGCCGGACAAAGAAAACAAAATGTTCACCAGCCTTCAGGTAACCTCCAGCCCAAGTTTCCTTTTCTGTGACTGGAGATATCTTTCGACATGAAAGTGCAGTTGTACATTTGTGGAAATTCAAAGGCAGAGAGTTCACGTTGGGGGTCTGGCTTGTCGTTTTGCATGTTGACTGACGTCTGTCATGACTCCCAACCTCACTGGCTAGGAGCAGTAATAGCCTTAGAGGAATGCCAGAGAGAGAGAGAGAGAGAGAGAGAGAGAAGCACAACAGGTGAACTGTTTTGTGCCTGGCAAAAACAGGTAAAGTGAAACCCCCTCACAGTTTCAGTATTGTTAATGCTTGTGTGTGGAATGTGGGGCGGAGTTATCCCAGACTCTTCCCAAAGAGCAGAAGGAAAAGACTCTGAGATATATTTTACTTGGGAGAAGTAAAGGCTATCGAAGCTTGAGGAGGAGGTAACTTTCTGTTTTGCTTCGGGAAACTATGAGAGAAGGTGGGAGGTGGGGGGAAGGAATTGACCCTGAGGCAAGTCTGAGAGGGTAAGAACCTACCTCTGACACAGCCGCCTTGCCTGTTCTGAAAGACTGGAAAGCTGTGGGTGGTTCTGGTCAATCCAGCTCAGCATCTGGATTCAACCTGCACAAGCCAGCAGCGAGAGAAGCAATGTCATTTTGTAAATAAGGAGAAATGCCGGAGGCTTGAGCGATCAGGGGAATTTGACTAGAGGAAGGTACAGTGACTGAGTTTGGCTGCTATATTTCTCTGGATCACTGGACCGATCCCAGAGATGAGGAGGTTTGTCAGATGAAGTGAGACTGAACAGTTTAGGCCTACACTAAATTTAGGAGAATGAGAGGAGATCAAATTGAGGTAATCAAGATGATAAACAGCGTGGATAAAATGGACATGGATCAGATTCTTCCTCCTTGTAGGTCATGGTCTTCGGACAAGGGGGAGCAAATTTAAAAACAAGTTGGGAAGAAGCTACTTGTCCCAAAGGATTGTGAATCTGTGGAATTCACTTCCCCAAAGTGCGGTGGATGCTGGGACAGTGAGTCAATTTAAGGAGGAGTTAGACAAATGTTTAATCGGTAATGGGTCGAAGGGGTATGGGGAGAAGGCAGGAAATTGGGAGTGAGGAGCGAATCAGCTATGACGGAATGGCGAAACCAATTGATGGGCCAAATGGCCTAATTCTGCTCCTCTATCTTATGAACTTATACTCTGGTCTTTTTCTGTCAGAGGTCCGTATTTATGCCTCGTTGCCCACAGAATGGGTTCCCACTTCAAACGGTGAGATATATAGAGGAGGGTGGTCAGCATCCCAAGAAGGTGTGGGGAGTTGTGGCGGTGGGGGGAAGCAGGGAGAGGGGAGTGTTCTTTCGAAACTCTCTGAACGGGCAGATTTCCCCCCCACCTTGTCATGGATCCTGATTAACCAAGACTGAAGAAACATAAACAGAAATCGCTGGAAAAGCTCAGCAGGTCCGGCAGCATCTGTGAAGAGCAATCAGTGTTAACGTTTCGGGTCCAGTGACCCTTCCTCAGGACTGACGGTAGCTGGGAATTACAGAAGATAGGGTGGGGAAAGGGGGTAAGGAGTAAACAGTCAGTGGGGATAGAGCCCAAAGAGAGAGAAGAACAGTTGAACAGATGAAGGAGTGGCTAATGACCAGCCTGGGAGGGTGACTAACTCCTGATGTGGGCGATAAGTGGCTAACAATGACGACTAGGCCTGGTGTATGGGGGTTGGGGTGAGGACATGGAAGAAGGTGTCTCAAACCCTCAAGTTATTGAACTCCATCTTGAGTCCAGAAGGCTGTGGGGTTGCCAAGCGGAAAATGAGGTGCTATTTTTCCAGCTTGCGCTGAGAATGGAGAAAAGGGTTCAGAAAAGATTTACAAGGATGTTGCCAGGGTAGGACGGTTTGAGCTACAGGGAGAGGCTGAACAGGCTGGGGCTGTTTTCCCTGGAGTGCGGAGGCTGAGGGGTGACCTTATAGAGGTTTACAAAATTATGAGATGCATGGATAGGGTAAATAGACAAAATCTTTTCCCTGGGGTGGGGGAGTCCAGAACTAGAGGACATAGATTTAAGGTGAGAGGGGAAAGATATAAAAGAGACCTAAGGGGCAGCGTTTTCACGCAGAGGGTGTTGTGTGTATGAATGAGCTGCCAGAGGAAGTGGTGGAGGCTGGTACAATTGCAACATTTAAAAGGCATTTGGATGGGTATATGAATAGGAAGGGTTTGGAGGGAGATGGGCCAAGTGCTGGCAGATGGGACTAGATTGGGTTGGGAAATCTGGTCCACGTGGACGAGTTGAACCGAAGGGTCTGTTTCCTTGCTGTACAACTCTATGACTCTATGACTATTTGTTCAGGAGAGTGACCCGCACGCGTTGAGAGGCTTTGTCGGGAATGTGCAGGGTCAAAGTCCAAAAAGAGGCGCTCAAACCTCCAAATTCTGCGGGCCCTGCCCGTGCCACTACAGTCGATCTGCTGATCGTGTGTCGGGCTTAGAAACCATCAATCCTGAGTGGAAGCAAGTCACCCTCGATCCTGAGGGACTGCCTGAGCAGAAAGGAGGAGCTGACCATTCAGCCCCTCTATCCTGTTCTGCTATTCAATGAGATCACAGAGTCATAGAGCACGGAAACAGACCCTTCGGCCCAACTAGTCCACACCGACCCTCTGAAGAGTAACCCACCCAGACCCATTCCCCTACCCTATTATCCTATATTTACCCCTGACTAATGCACCTAACCTACACACCCCTGGACACTATGGTAAATTTAGCACAGACACATATTTGGACTGTGGGAGGACACTGGAGCACCTGAAGGAAACCCACGCAGACACGGGGAGAATGTGCAAAGTCCCCACGGACAGTTGCTCGAGGCTGGAATCAAACCCGGGTCCCCGACGCTGTGAGGCAGCCGTGCCAACCAGTGAGCCACTTATCCAAATGCCTTTTAGATGATGTAACTCTATGCTGTGGTTCTGTTCGCCGAGCTGGAAGTTTTTGCTGCAAACATTTCGTCCCCTGTCTAGGTGACATCCTCGGTGCTTGGGAGCCTCCTGTGAAGCGCTTTTGTGGTGTTTCCTCCGGCATTTATAGTGGCCTGTCCCTGCCGCTTCCGGTTGTCAGTTTCAGCTGTCCGCTGTAGTGGCCGGTATATTGGGTCCAAGTCCGAATTCATGTTGCTTGTTGTCTGCGTGTGTGGCTACTAGGGATAGCTGGTCGTGTCGTTTCGTGGCTAGTTGGTGTTCATGGATGCGGATTGTTAGCTGTCTTCCTGTTTGTCCTATGTAGTGTTTTGTGCAGTCCTTGCATGGGATTTTGTACACTACATTGGTTTTGCTCATGCTGGGTATCGGGTCCTTCGTTCTGGTGAGTTGTTGTCTGAGGGTGGCTGTTGGTTTGTGTGCTGTTATAAGTCCTAGTGGTCGCAGTAGTCTGTAACTGTAACTGTACACACATCCATCACCTCTTCTAGAAGTTCATTCCACATGCAAACCACTGTGTAAAGAAAGATTGCCCCTCGTGTCTTTTTAAAATCTGTCTTCTCTCACCTTAAAAGTATGCCCTCTTGTCTTGAAATACCCCACCTGAGGGAAAACACACCTGCCATTCACCTTACCCATACCCGTCATGATTCTATAGACTTGGCTGATCTGTATGTTAATTCCAGTCTAGATTAGAGTGGTGCTGGAAAAGCACAGCAGGTCAGGCAGCATCCGAGGAGCAGGAGGATCGACGTTTCAGGCAAAAGCCCTTCATTAGGAATGAGGCTGGGAGTCTCGGAGGTGGAGAAATAAATGGATTAATGGTATGTTAACTCCATCTCACTGTCTTGTGAGTAAAGGCTAAACAGGTTTGGACTCTATACAGTGGAGTTTAGAACAATGAAAGGGGATCTCATTGAAACATATCGGACAGGGTCAATGCTGACAGGATGCTTCCCCTCATGGGAGGGTCTTGGACCAGAGGACACTGTCTCAGTATAAAGGGACCCCAATTTAAGACTGAGATGAGGAGGAATTTCTTCTCTGAGAGGATTGAGAGTCTTTGGAACTCCTTGTCACAGAGAGCTGTGGGTGGAGACCTTGTACATATTGAAGCTTGTGAGAGATTCTTAATCCGTCGGGGAACGAAAGGGTATGGGGAAAGGGTAGGAAAGTGGACGTGAGGAATGTTGGATCAGCCACGATCCTATTGAATAGGGGAGTAGAATTGAGGGGCCGAACAGCCTACTCCTGTTCCTATTTCTTACGGTCTCCCTACCCTGGTTCCCTCAGCCTCACTAAAGTGGTAAGAATTGGACCCATCTCCCCATCATGTGACCTTGGGTCTCTCAATTGCCAGTCCAGTGAATTTAGTACTGCACCACCCTCTTCCCCCAAGGGAACGATTATGTTTAATGGGTTAAATTGCCTCTCGTGTTTCCTCTTAGTAGCAACTGCATCTTCACCTTGGTATTCTAACCAGGATTATAACTGTCAGCATTGAATTTAAAGCTCTCCGTGTTTCTAACTCTCAGTTTGCTTCTCCCAACCCTGTCTAAGTTCGGGGCTGAGACTTTTGCTAGGTTTCTGTCTCTGAGGCAAAGTTTTGGATTTGGTTGCTTAGCAACTGAAGTAAAAGCCATAGGCCTGGGACCCAGATGAGGTAACGTTTAAATTTAGTTCATTACAAACACTATGCCCAGTGGGACGCAGTGTTGTTTTTGTTTAAATTAGGCATTTCCAATGGTCCCTTACGTGTATTTTTAAAGTTATTAACCTTTAACCATCCAACTGCTGAAATCTGGCTTTACTCTCCCCCTTTCTGCACAACCCACGTTATCCATTTGGAAGTTTAAAAAGAAATTGCATCTCTGCATCTACCCTTTCGCTAGACCTTGAAAGGTCCTAGAGCGCTGTATGGCCAATGGTCTACAGTTACTGTTGTAAAGCAGGAAACGGGATGGCCAATTTGTGCACAGCACGATCCCAGGGGGGACAGATCCATTGTTCTGCTGTGAAATCCTTACCTTTGACTTGTTTTAAAACACCCATTACAAAGACATGAAGATCATGTTGTGAAACTCGGAAGAATTCAGAAAAGATTTACAAGGATGTTGGAGGATTCGAGCTATAGGGAGAGGCTGAACAGGCTGGGGCTGTTTTCCCTGGAGCGTCGGAGGCTGAGGGGTGACCTTATAGAGATTTATAAAATCATGAGGGGCATGGATAGGATAAATAGACAAAGTATTTTCCTTGGGGTTGGGGAGTCCAAAACTAGAGGGCATAGGTTTAGATTGAGAGGGGAAAGATATAAAAGGGACCTAAAGGGTGACTTTTTCACACAGAGGGTGGTACGTGTATGGAATGAGCTGCCAGAGGAAGTGGTGGAGGCTGGTACAATTACAGCATTTAAAAGGCATCTGGATGGGTATATGAATAGGAAGGGTTGGGAGGGATATGGGCCAAGTGCTGGTAAATGGGACTAGATTAATTTAGGATACCTGGTCGGCATGGACAAGTTGGACTGAAGGGTCTTTTTCTATGCTGCATGACTCTATGCCTTGGTCAGACTGGGGAGTGTCTCTCACTATGTAGCTTACTGCGAGCTATAGACAACAACAACAGCTTGCATTCGTATGGTGCCTCCAATACAATGAAACATCCTGATGTGTTTCCAAAAACCTTGACGTTGAGTCACGTAAGGTAATGGTGGGCGCTTGGTGAAAGAGAAGCATCTTCAAGGAGGAGGGAGAGGGTGGAGAGGCTTTGAGGGGGATAGGGGGAGGGGGGAGAGTTCCAGAGAGTGGGTCCCCAGTCAGCCAAAGGCACCGCCTTCGATGATGCTGTGATTATAAATGGGAGGTCAGAGTTGGAGGACTGCAGAGATATTCGTCGTGGGTTGGAGGAGATGGAGAGAGGGACGAGTCACAGCCTTTTACAGTGTAGAAGGAGGCCATTGGACCCATTGCGTTTGTACTGGCTCCTGAAAGAGCACCCTAGTTAGTCCCAGCCACCAGAATTACCTCAGTAGCTCTGTAAATTCATCACTTTCAAACATAAATCCAGCTCTCGTTTGGATCTGAAAAATCAATGCGGAAGACAGCATCTGGAAATACTGGTACTGCATCCTCACACACAGTTTGAAACCGTTACAGTGCCATTGATGAGATCATCGATAAACAGTCAATATCTCATCTCACCAGTAAAGGTCTTCACACTGAGTGTGCATTTACTGTTGCCAAGATCATCCCTGGTGTGCATGTCCATCCATCCTGTAAGGTAGCAGGACAGAGAGAGAAAAATGATAAGATACTTGCCTTTATTAGCCAAAGCATAGAGTTTATGGATAGGGGGGTTATGCTAGAACTGTATAAAAGAGCTGGTTAGGCTGCAACTAGATTATTGTATGTAGTTCTGGAATTCACATTATAGGAGGGATGCACTAGAGAAGGTGCAGAGGGGTTTTACCAGGATGTTGATGGCTTGGACAGAATTACCAGGATGTTGCCCAGTCTGGAGAGATGAAAAGAGATCGGACTGATTGGATTTGTTTTCCTTGGAGCAGAGGAGACTGACTGGGGACATGATAAAGATGGATAAAATTGAGGAGTATCGGTATTTATTTGTTATTGTCACATGTACCCAGGTAGAGTGAAACGTTTCGTTGTGTGTGCAGTATAGGCAAATTAGATTAGACTCCCTACAGTATGGAAACAGGCCCTTCGGCCCAACAAGCCCATACCGACCCTCCGAAGAGTAACCCACCCAGATCCATTTCCCATATTCACTCCTGACTACGGGCAATTTAGCATGACCAATTCACCTGACCTGCACATCTTTGGACTGTGGGAGGAAACCGGAGCACACCCACGCAGACACGGGGAGAATGTGCAAACTCCCCACAGACAGTCACCCGAGGCAGGAATCGAACCTGGGTCCCTGGCGCTGCGAGGCAGCAGTGCTAACCCCCACTGAGCCACCGATCATACTGTACAAAATGTATCAGGGAATAGAACAGAGCGAGGAATACAGTGTTACGGCTGCAGAGAAGATTCACAAAGAGTGGAGGTCAACTTTAAATGTGAAATTTGAGAGGTCCAGTCAGAAGTCTAATAAAAGCAGGGAAGAAGCTGTTCTTGAATCTATTCATATATATATATTCAAACTTTTATGTCCACTGCCTGACAGAAGAGGGTGGAAGAGATTATAAACGGGGTGGGAGGGGCCTTTGATGATGTTGGCTGCTTTCCCAAGTGTAAATGGAGTCAGTGGGCGGGAGGTTGGTTTGTGCGATGGACCGGGCCGAGTACACAGTTCTCTGTAGTTTCATTACGGTCCTGGGCAGAGCAGTTGCTGTATCAAGCCGTGATGAATCCGGACAGAATGCTTTCTGTGATGCAGCTATAAAAACTGGTGAGAGTCTTTAGGGATGTGCTGAATTTCGTTAGCCTCCTGAGGAAGCAGAGGCGTTGTTGTGCAGGGTGGACAGAAAGAAACCTTCCCTCTTAGTGGAGGAATCAGTGACTGGGGGGGTGGGGAATAAAGTTTACAGAGGATGTGAGGTAAAATGTGAGGTAAAATGTGAGGTAAAACACATTGCCTGTAAGGGTAGGAGAGGCAGAAAATCCTCATCACATTGAAGGAGGATTTGTGTGTCCACCTGCTATGCTGAGGCCTATAAGGCTCTGGGCCACATGCCGGGAAATGGGATGAGAAGAGTTCATAGAATGCCTACCGTGTGGAAACAGGCCATTGGGCCCAACAAGTCCACACTGACGAGTGTCTGACCCAGACCCATTCCCCTACATTTACTCTGACTAATGCCCCTAACCTGCACATCCCTGGGCACTATGGGGCAATTTAGCACGGCCAATCCACCCTAACCGGCACATCTTTGGAAGGAAACCGGAGCACCCGGAGGAAACCCACACAGACGCAGGGAAATTTGTGCAAACTCCACACAGACAGTCGCCTGAGGGTAGAATCGAACCCAGGTCCCTGGCGCCATGAGGCAGCAGTGCTAGCCACTGAGCCACCGCAGGCATTAGGTGGCTGTTTATGATTCGATAGGCTGAAGGGCCTTCCTTTGTGCTATAAGCCTCCATGTATTTGACTCGGGCACTCTCTCCTCTGAATTAGCTCCTTGCAAGTTAGCTCCTTAGCTAGCGATGGTTAAGGCTGACACCGACAGTGTGGTATTAATGGCTGAGCGCGGTGGGGGGGGGTGTGAACTGTCAGGAATTCCGTGTTTCGGAGGAGGAGGCATTTCGGAGATTCTGTCTAGCCTCTCAGGCAGTTATTATTTTGATGAAGAGTCGAGGGTTGGGGAAGATTTACCCCACAGTCCTGGGGCCAACATTTATCCCTTACCGCCCAACACGATTGAGCCATTCAGCAGGGAAACAGACCCTTCAACCCATCTCATCCATGCTGACTGGGTTTCCTATACTGACTAGTCCCATTTGCCTACGTTTGGCCCTAAACCTTTCCTATCCTTCTCCCCATCCAAATGTCTTTTCAATATTGTCACTGTACCTACATCTATCACCACCTTCCATTCACTCACCACCCGCTGTGTGGAAAAAGTTGCCCCTCAGGTCCTTTTTATATCTTTCCCCTCTCACCTTAAACCTATACCCTCTAGCTTTGGACTCCCCCACCCCAGGGAAAAGACCTTGGCTATTTACCCTATCCATGCCCCTCATGATTTTATAAACCTCTATAAAGTCACCCCTCAGCCTCCGACGCTGCAGGAGAAAAATGTTTCAGCCTCTTCCTCTAACTCAAACCTTCCAGTCTCGGTAACATCCTTGTAAATCTTTTTGGCGCCCGTTCCAAATAGCATCATTAGTAACATCCTTCCAATAGCAGGGCGACCTGAATTGTACACTGCACTCCAAATGTGGTGTCTTGAACAGCCATAACATGATGTCCCAAGTCCTTTACTTCATGACAAAAACAGAAATTGCTGGAAAAGCTCAGCAGGTCTGGCAGCATCTGTGAAGAGAAATCAGAGTTAACGTTTCGGACGGGTCTGGTTACCCTTCCTCAGATCTCATTTATGTTCATTTCTGATTGACAGCATCCACACTTCTTTCAGTTGCTAGACTTAATGCTCTGATTAGGTGAAAGTGAGGAGTGCAGATGCTGGCGATCAGAGTCCAGATTAGAGTCATGCTGGAAAAGCGCAGCAGGTCAGGCAGCATCCAAGGAGCAGGAGAATCGACGTTTCGGGTAAAAGCCCTTCATCAGGAATGATGCTCTGATTGATAAATGTGCCAAACGCCTTCATCAACACCCAGTACACCTGTCAGGCCACTTTCAGGGAACTATGTACCTGCACCCCTAGGTCCCGGTTTGACAACTCTCCCCAGGGCCCCACCTTTAACCGTGTAAGTCCTTCCCGGGTTTGTCTGACCAAAATGCAGCAGCTGCCTCCTTTATCTGCTCACTCCTTGCAGCGTAGTTTGTGGGAGGGTGCCGTGCACAAGTTTGGCTGTTGGGTTTCTGTCTATAAGTTTGCTCTGGGTCGATAAACAAGGGGGCGGGGAACTTAGTGTGCCACATACAATGATATTAGAGAAGGGTATGATATCTTCTCGTGTAAAAGCTCTGGGTATTGTGGTTGCTATGGCGGTGACTCCATTGCGTGTCTCGATTTGCGCTCGGCCGTTTCATTGGCAAGTGGTTGCCAGGGAAAGATTTAATTCCCTCTGCTCGGTCGAGGGAAAAGGTGAGTTAATTATTTAGAACTTAATTAGTGGGTGAGCTGCTGTGACTGCAGGAGGATTAGGAAGAGCTCAGTCAGTAACGACAGGGCTGGACGGTTACTGAACAAGTTCCACAGTACAATCTGCAGCCTCCCCCTGGACACAGGTATGTACATTCTGTTGCAAGTTAGAGTCACCCGATCCTTTCTCCACACGGGTCATGGTGTACGAATGGCTGTGACTGAAGCAAATCTGCATTCGCTGTGATTTTAGGAAGAAGTGAGTTTGTGGGCACGTCATGGTGAGGCAGCCTGTGATATAGAATCACAGAGATGTACAGCACAGAAACAGACCCTTCGGTCCAACTCATCCATGCTGATCAGATATCCCAACCTAATCCAGCCCCATTTGCCAGCACTTGGCCCATATCCCTCCAAACCCTTCCTGTCCATGTACCCATCCAGATGCCTTTTAAATGCTGTAATTGTATCAGCCCCCACCACTTCCTCTGGCACCTCATTCCACACACGCACCACTCTCTGCATGAAAATGTCGCCCCTTAGGTCCCTTTTAACTCTTGCCCATCTCACCTTAAACCTAAGCCCTCTAGTTTTGGACTCCCTACATTGGGGAAAAAAAAGATCTTGCCTATTCACCCTATCCATGCCCCTCACGGATTTATAACTATCAGCCTCTGATGCTCCAGGGAAAACAGCTTCAGCCTATTCAACCTCTCCCTGTATCTTAAACCCTCTAACCCTGGCATAATCCTTGTAGATCTTTTCTGCACCCTTTCAAGTTTAACAACATCAGGCAGGTGTGACCAGTTTGATTTGGGCTCACGTACGGCATGGATTGGTTGGACCGAAGGGTCTGTTTCCATGCTGTCTGACTCGATAGCTCTATAACATCCTTCCTATAGCAGGGAGACCAGAATTGAATGGAGTGTTCCAGACCAATGTCCTGTGCGGCTGACCTCTCAACTGCCATACTCAATGTCTTATCCTCTAGAGTATCCTGCTTTGTGTGTGTGTGTGTTCGTTCCACCTGAGCATCCGCCAGTGATGGGATCTTGCCATGCCTTGTCTCTAAATCAAAACGGTGCAGGTCCAAAAGTACTAGTCCAGGTGAAATGGGTTGACTGGTCAGCTTAGGGTCATTGTGGCAATTGCTTGTGTGAGTGGGTTACCAAATCCCATTTGTACTGTGGAGGGGAAGTCACGAAAGGGTAGACAGGGACATTTGCTCCTCACAGTCTCCATGTGCTTTGGGAGTATGTTAACTCTGGCTCAGTTCCCTTTTGACTCTGAGCCAGAACTTTGTCCCAGGCGAGGAACCCGAGAACCAAAATCCAGACTGACATTCCCTGGTGCAGTGCCAAAAGACTGCGACATTGACTGAAGGTACCATCCTGTCCTGCCCTCTCTGGTGGGTGCAAAAGGGAACGCGCTGGGCACCTATCTCAAAGGTGAGTGACGGGTGTGTCATCCCTGTGGACAATATTGACCCTTCGCTAATGTCATTCAAGGAGAGAAAAAGAAACAGATGGTCAGATCACTAACTGTTTTCGGGAGTTTGCTCTGCCCAGATTAGTTGCTGCATTTGCGTTTGGAAAATGTGACTGCTCTCCAAAAATTACTTTGTTGCTGACAAGGCATGCTGGGTCATCCTGGGGCTGTGAAAGGTGTTACAGAAAGAGGAAAATTCCATTCTCTGTCTCTCTCTCTCTTTCTCTCTCTCGCCATTCTCTGGATGGACAAATTGGTGATGGTTGACCTCATCCCTTTATACCCTTGAGTAAGCGATATCCAGGTGCTCTTGTGGTGCAGCGTTAGTCTCCCTGCCTCTGGCTCAGAAGTACTGGGTTCGAGACCAGCTGCAGGACCAAATCGGTTTGAGTGTCGATTTGCAAATCCCTCCAAAGCTGGTTAAGAACAGGTGAGATTCCTGTTTAGCCTGTGACGGGAAGGATTTGGAGTCTGGATCATCGCTTCCAAGTTACAACATGAAGGAAAAGTGTAAGCTGCCACGCCAACTCAGATCCGTGCAATTCTGGTCTCCTTCCTGTCGGAAAGATGTTGTGAAACTTGAAAGGGTTCAGAAAAGATTTACAAGGATGTTGCCAGGGTTGGAGGTTTTGAGCTACAGGGAGAGGCTGAACAGGCTGGGGCTGTTTTCCCTGGAGCGTTGGAGGCTGAGGGGTGACCTTATAGAGGTTTATAAAATCATGAGGGGAATGGATAGGATAAATAGACAAAGTCTCTTCCTTGGGGTGGGGGAGTCCAGAACTAGAGGGCATAGGTATAGGGTGAGAGGGGAAAGATTTAAAAGGGACCTAAGGGGCAACTTTTTCACGCAGAGGGTGATGTGTGTATGGAATGACCTGCCAGAGGAAGTGGTGGGGGCTGGTACAATTGCAACATTTAAAAAGCATTTGGACGGTTATATGATCAGGAAGGGTTTGGAGGGAGATGGGCCGGGTGCTGGCAGGTGGGACTAGATTGGGTTGGGATATCTGGTCGGCATGGACGGGTTGGACTGAAGGGTCTGTTTCCGTGCTGTACATCTCTATGACTCTCAGACCCGGGGGGTGGGGGAAGTGTTGGTAAAGTTAACTGGATAGTGGGTGTGAGCAACAACACAGAGCATTTGATCTCTGTTCTGGCCTGCATGGGTGCCTCTGTGATTGATTTATTGCTGTCACATGAACCGAGATAAGATGAAAAGTGTTGTTTTGCACACTCTGCAGGCCAGTGATACCATACAAAGTACATCAGGGTCGCAGAACAGGGTGTAGAGTACAGTGTTACAGCTGCAGAGAAGTTGCAGAGAGAGAGAGCTCGGAATTAACATTTGAGAGGTCTGTTCAAAAGTCTGATAACAGCGGGGAAGAAGTTGTTCCTGAATCTATTCATAAGTGTATTCAATCTTTAATATCTTCTACCCCTCAGAGGAGGAGGGAAGAGAGTATAACCAGGGTGGGAGGGGTCTTTGATTACGTTGGTTGCTTTCCTGAGGAAATACAAACGGGGAGGTTCTGAGGAAGGGTCGCTGGACCCGAAACGTTTCTTTCCACAGATGCTGCCGGACCTGCTGAGCTTTTCCAACAGTTTCTGTTTTTGTGTCAATGGATGGATGGAGGGCTGGTCTGGCTGATGGACTGGGCTGTGTTCACGACCCTGTTGGGGTCAGACCTGGAGTGGTGGTGGGGGGGGGGGGGGCAGGGTATGCAACAAGACCCACCCACAGAGACAGTGGTAATGTCGTGGGCACTCAAAGTCAAGTCCTGCCCTCTGGGGGGGGCAGGGATGGGGAAAGAAACATGGGGTTCAAATCTCACCAGCTGGCAGAATTCCAACTGGATCTAGCATGTAGCCTCAGGGAATGGTCAGTTCTGACGCGGACTGTTTTTGAAACCCGTCTGGCTAACTAACATCCTTCCGGGAAGCGGACTTACCCAGTCCTTGTCCAGGGTCACAGCAACACAGTTAACTTTGATCTACCCTCTGAACTAGCCACTCCGTTAGGGGTGGGCCAAGAGAAAAAGTATTGTCTTGTCTGAAATTCTTTGTCTCTCCCCATTCAGGTCTGACTGATTTAGCTGAAGAGAAATCCTGGCAGGAGGACCGACCCTGAGGCATTCGAGATCATGTCGCTTAACAATTTCCACTTCATCCACAGCATTAAAAACTCTCCAGCTGTCTTCCGAAGGTTCAAGAAGGACAAGACGAAGAGTCTGTCCCACGGTGATCCGCTGTTCAAGGTGCACTACACGGGCATGGAGAAAATCTACTCGCTGCAGGTGGACCAGACCCGGGAGGTGGTTAACCGCCTGGTGGGTAAGGATACCGGTAAGGCCTGTAAGGACCACGCCTTGGTGGTGAGGCCACGCTATCTGGAGGTGAAGGAGATCTCGAGCGGACGGCAGATCACCAAGACCTACCTCCACGACATCGCCTACTGCACGGCGGACATCGGGCACACCAACGTCTTCCTCTACATCTGCAAGAGCAAAGGGCAGCTTCAGTGTCGCGTGTTCCTCTGTAGCAATGCAGAGAAAGCCAAGGCCATCACCGTCTGCCTGGCCAAGTCCTTTGAGACAGCTTTCAGCCAATGGCATGAGACCTACAACAGCCAAACACAGCTGGTTCCCTCGTCGGGCACTGAGCCCGGCTCTGACCATCAGGACCATCCTCACCATGGCACTGATAAAGGTGAGCAAAGAGTCCCCGGTTACGCGCGGTCCTGATCTGGAAGGATATCGGCCATTCCTTCACCGTCGCCAGAGTTCCCTCCTCCGGATGGGACTGTGTGGGTGCCCCTGCACCACACAGGGCCTGCAGTGGCTCAACAAGGCAGCACCGTGGCACAGTGCCCACTTGTAGTCTCGCCCACAAGGGGGGGAGCGATCTTCTCAGGAAAGCAGGAGCCCTTCAGCAGCCCAATCTGTGCTACTCCCGCCTCAGAGCAAAGGAAGCAAATCCCAGCGAGTTCAGCTCTCAGACTCAACAAGCAATGGTGCTGGAAAAGCACGGCCAGTCAGGCAGCGTCCGAGGAGCAGGAGAGTCAACGTCTCGGGCATAAGCCCTTCATCAGGAATGAGGGGGTGGCCCAAGGGGGCTGAGAGATAATTGGGAATGGGGCGGGGCTGGGGGAAAGGTCACTGGGAATGTGGCAGGTTGGTGAAGGTGGGGGGTGAAGGTGATAGGTTGGAGAGGAGGGTGGAGTGGATAGGTGGGAAGGAAGATGGACAGGTGGGACAGTTCAAGATGGCGGTGCCGAGTTGGAGGGTTGGATCAGGGATAAGGTGAGGGGAAGGGGAGATGAGGAAACTGGTGAAATCCACATTGATCCCTTATGTTTGGAGAAGATGAGGCGTTCTTCCTCCAGGCGTCGGGTGGCCAGGATTTGGCGGTGGAGGAGGCCCAGGAGGTCAGCTATGTTGAGTGTCGAGACTGTTTGTTTCCTTCAGAGCAGGGGAAGCGGGGGCAGGTGACATGATTGAGGCGTACAAGATTACGGGGCTATGGACAGGGTGAACAGAGAGCAGCTAACTTGCCTGAAGGGTCAATCAGGAGAGGGGGACAGCAGCTTCAGAGATTTGGGGAAAAAAGCCTTTTCACTCAGCAGGTGGCAGAAATCTGGAATGCGCTGCCTGGGGAGGTCGGAAACCTTCTAACCTCTTTCAAAAAAAAATTTGGACAAGCACTTCAAATATCATAACATCCAAGGGTATGGGGCAAATGCAGGAAATTGAGATCCACGCACCTTTATGTTGGTATAGACTCAATGGTCAGAAGGGGCTGTTTTGCGCTGCACGAATCTATGAAAGCCAATATCTAAGGCGGTAGGCTCAGCCACATGCAATAGTCCAGTTGGCATCTGACCCATCAATCGCAGGAGACTTCAAGAATGTTGGGTAGAACAAGCATTTATGGACATTCCTCTCCTTCACCCAGTACGTTTCAGATCAGGGTAATTTTCAGTGTGTGATTTAGACACGCTCCCTTACCTATATACTGTGTACAGTTCTGGTCGCCACATTACCAAAAGGATGTGGATGCTTTGGAGAGGGTGCAGGGAAGGTTTACGAGGATGTTGCCTGGTTTGGAAGGTGCTAGCTATGAAGAAGGGTTGAGCAGGTTAGGTTTTTTTCATTAGAAAAAAGGAGATTGAGGGGGGGACCTGATTGAGGTTTACAAAATCATGAAGGGTACAGACAGGGTGGATAGAGACAAGCTTTTTCCCAGGGTGAAGGATTCAATAACGACAGGTCACGCTTTCAAGGTGAGAGGTGGAAAGTTTAAGGGGGGATACACGCGGCAAGTACTTCTCACAGAGAGTGGTGGGTGTTTGGAATGCGTTGCCCGCAGAGGTGGTAGAGACAGGCACGGTAGATTCATTTAAGATGCGTCTGGATAAATGCATGAGTAGATGGGGAGCAGAGGGATATGGATGCTTAGGAATTGACTGACAGGTTTAGACAGTACATTTGGATAGGCTCAGGCTTGGAGGGCCGAAGGGCCTGTTCCTGGGCTGGAAATTTTCTTTGTTCTTCTTTGTATATGAGTTCCACCATGTCACTGAGTTGCCTCAGCCCAACCTTGTGAAACTGGTTAGGATGAATCTGATAAGCATCTTCATGCATTATAATCACCCTTTTATAAAAGGCAAGAGAAATGGTGGAGATATAAATTCTTTCGCATCAACGAAGGGAGAGATTAAATATGTAGATTATTCATTTTAGCAATTCACATTGAAGTTTTAATGCTTGATGGCAGGGGGGTCAAATACTAAGTCAGTAAAAGTCAGTAATTAGGCTTTTCAGGAAATGAAATGGAATTGTTTAATCTCTCTTTTATAAAGTTATTTTCCTGCCAATTTTACAGAGATATTATCTGGGAAAACAAGTGTTCGTCTAGTGGTTCAGGTTACAGATTGGTCATGTTTTTTCCTGGAGCATAGAAGGTTAAAGCAGGGGGGAGCGGGGTGATTTGAAGAGGGAAAAAAAAATAAACAAAATAACTGCGGATGCTGGAAATCATAAACAGAAACAGAAATTGCTGCAAAAGCTCAGCAGGTCAGGCAGCATCTGTGGAGAGAAATCAGAGTTAATGCTTCGGGTCATAGAGTCAAAGAGATGTACAGCATGGAAACAGACCCTTCGGTCCAACCTGTCCATGCCGACCAGATATCCCAACCCAATCTAGTCCCACCTGCCAGCACCCGGCCCATATCCCTCCAAACCCTTCC
>NC_057757.1:2260932-2264451 GCF_004010195.1 Chiloscyllium plagiosum
CCAACCCTGGCAACATCCTTGTAAATCTTTTCTGAACCCTTTCAAGTTTCACAACATCTTTCCGATAGGAAGGAGACCAGAATTGCACACAATATTCCAACAGTGGCCTAACCAATGTCTTGTACAGCCCCAACTCCTGTACTCAATACTCTGACCGAGAAGTGACCCTTCCTCAGAACTAGTGGTAGCTAAGGAAATGTTGGTTTTATACAGAAGGTGGGGTCGGGGGAGGGGTTAAGAAGTGAAGAATAGGAGAGAAAAACAGTTGGAGAGACAAAGGAGTGGATAACAATCTGACTGGGACGGCAAATAGCTATTAATGGGGACCGTTAGTGTCTAACAATAGGTTGTGTGTAATCGCAGACTGTGATAACAAGGCCTGGTGTGTGGGGGTTGGGGTAAAGACATGGGAGAGCTCCAACCCTAAAGCTGTTGATCTCGAAAGTGAATCCCGAAAGCTGGAGAGTTCCCAAGTGGAAAATTAGATTAGACTAGATTCCCTACAGTGTGGAAACAGGCCCTTCGGCCCAACAAGTCCACACCAAGCCTCCAAAGAGCACCTAGACCTACTTCTCCCTGACTAATGCACCTAACACTAGGGGCAATGTAGAATGGTCAATTCGCCTGACCTGCATACCTTTGGACTGTGGGAGGAAACTGGAGCACCCGGAGGAAACCCACGCAGACACGGGGAGAACGTGCAGACAGTCGCCCGAGGCTGGAGTCGAACCTGGGTCCCTGAAGCTGTGAGGCTGTCGTGCTAACCACTGAGCCACCGTGCTGCCCATAACGAGGTGCTGTTCCTCCAGCTCGCGCTGAGCTTCGCTGGAGCAAGTCCGAGACAGAGATGTTGGCCGGGGAACGCTGGGTGTGTTGAGGTGGCAGGCAACTGGGAGCTCAGGGTGTTTTCTGCAGACAGAACATGTGTGTTCTGCAAAGCAGTCACCCAGTCTACGCTTGGTTTCCCCCATGTAGGGCAGACCACATTGTAAGCAGCGAATGCAGTAGGCGTTATTTTCATTTTGGGTTTAGAAGTAACGGAGCAGGGTCAGTAAACAGAAACATTTACGCTAGTAGGGCCTGGGGTAGGAGATTGGGTTCAGAGGATGTAACCTTAATATCAGAACCGAATTGTCCAGGGGTGAGATTTGAAAATGTTGCTTGGCTACATGGGGACGGCTAGAATGTGGACCCCACTTCGCAAACAGCAGTAGATTCTGATGTAATTGCTCATGTTTAAGTCTGAGATCAATTGGCTTTCTCTGAGCAATGGTGTTAAGGGGTATGGAGGCCTGGATGGGTAGGCAGAGAGAGGATGCACATCCGATATAGACCAGGTAGGCAGAAGATTAGATCCCCGACGGTGTGCAAACAGGCACTTCGGCCCAACCAGTCCACACCAACCCTCCGAAGAGTAACCCATCCAGACCCATTTCCCTCTGACTAATGCACCTAGCACTATAGGCAATTTAGCGTGGCCAATTCACCTGACCTGCAGATGCTGGAGATTAGAATCAGGGTTAGAGTGGTGCTGGAAACGCACAACAGGTCAGGCAGCGTCCAAGGAGCAGGAAAATCGACGTTTTGGGCAAAAGTACTTCATCAGGAATGATTTCTGATATAGATTACATTGAATTAGATTAGATTAGATTACTTACAGTGTGGAAACAGGCCCTTCGGCCCAACAAGTCCACACCGACCCGCCGATGCGCGGCTCACCCATACCCCTACATTTACCCCTTCACCTAACACTATGGGCACTTTAGCATGGTCAATTCACCTGACCTGCACATCTTTGGACTGTGGGAGGAAACCGGAGCACCCGGAGGAAACCCATGCAGACACGGGGAGAACATGCAAACTCCACACAGTCAGTCACCTGAGGCGGGAATTGAACCCGGGTCTCTGGCGCTGTGAGGCAGCAGTGCTAACCACTGTGCTACTGTGCCGCCCACATCATCCATGATGCGAGTGAATGGCCTCCTGCTGTTCCGATAGGATCTGTTGGATAAGATCTATGCACCGACAATTATTGTTTAATTAAAATAGAATAATTAATTAGCTATTGTCATGATTCATAATTATATTTGAAATATTTCTCTGCTAATGCGCATACTCCTTAGTGATAGAGTAGACGTGGAGAAGATATTTGCACCAGTAGGAGAGACCAGGACCCAAGGAGATGACCTCAGAGTGAGGGGCTGACCCTTTCGAACTGAGATGAGGTGGAAGTTCTTCAGCCAGAAGCTGGTGGATCTGTGGAACTCATTGCTGCAGAGGGCTGAGGAGGCCAAGTCATGAAGACCGAGACAGATAGGGTCTTGATTAGAGTCAAAAAGTGTGGCGCTGGAAAAGCGCAGCAGCTGGAAAAGGCAGCATCCAAGGAGCAGGAGAATCGACATTTCGAGTCCTCACCTTCTTCCAGGTTTAGATTAGATTAGATTACATTACAGTGTGGAAACAGGCCCTTTGGCCCAACAAGTCCACACCGACCCGCCGAAGCGCAACCCACCCATACCCCTACATTTACCCCTTACCTAACACTATGGGCAATTTAGCATGGCCAATCCACCTGACCTGCACATCTTTGGACTGTGGGAAGAAACCAGAGCACCCGGAGGAAACTCACGCAGACACGGGGAGAATGTGCAAACTCCGCACAGTCAGTCGCCTGAGGCGGGAATTGAACCCGGGTCTCAGGCGCTGTGAGGCAGCAGTGCTAACCACTGTGCCACCGTGCCACCCACGGTTCTGGATTAGTAAAAGGTGTCAAGAGTTACGGGGAGAAGGCAGGAGAATGGGGTTGAGAAACATATCAGCCGTGGTCGAATGGCAGACTCGAAGGGCCGAATGGCCTCATTCTGCTCCTGTATCTTGAAGTTTTGTGGTCTCGCAAGCCAACAAAAATAAATAGTTATAAAAACCACACAATGCCAGGTTATAGTCTAACAGGTTTATGTGGGAGCACTAGCTTTCGGAGCGCTACTCCATCAGGTGGTTGTGGAGAATAAGATCGTAAGACACAGAATTTATAACAAGAGTTGACAGTGCGATGCAACTGAAATTAGATATTGTAAAATCAATATATTGATTGTTTGTTAAATCTCTCATCTTTTAGAATGACCATGTTGTTTTCAGAGAAGCGGTCTGAAAGCTATAGGACTATAACCTGGTGTTGGGTGATTTTTAACTTTGTCCATCCAAGGAACTATGGAGCTATGAGGGAGGAGCTGGCCAAAGTACAATGGTGCAATACCTTAGCAGGGATGACAGTGGAGGAACAATGGCGGATATTTCTGAGTATAATGCAGAGGTTGCAGGATCGGTTCATTCCAAAAAGGAAGAAAGATCCCAGGAGGAGGCATGGGTGGCCGTGACTGACGAGGGAAGTTAAGAAAAATATAAAGTCAAAAGAGAAAAAGTATAACATGGCAAAGATAAGTGGGAAAACGGAGGACTGGGAAGCTTTTAAAGAGCAACAGAGGATTACTAAGAAGGAAATACCCAGAGGAAAAATGA
>NC_057757.1:2267969-2273328 GCF_004010195.1 Chiloscyllium plagiosum
CTTTGTTTCCTGTCAGCCAACCAACTTTCAATCTAAGTTAGTACTTTGCCCCCAATACCATGCGCCCTAATTTTGCTCACTAACCTATATGGGACTTTATTATAAGCTTTCTGAAAGTCCAGGAAAACTACATCTACTGGATCTACCTCGTCCATCTTCAGAGTTACATCCTCAAAAAATTCCAGATTAGTCAAGCATGATTTTCCCTTCATAAATCCATGCTGACTCTGACCTATCCTGTTACTACTATCCAGATGTGTCGTAATTTCATCCCTTATAATAGACTCCAGCATCTTTCCCACCACTGAGGTCAGACCAACTGGTCTATAATTTCCTGCTTTCTCTCTCCCACCTTTCTTAAAAAGTGGTACAACATTAGCCACCCTCCAATCCGCAGGAACTGATCCCGAATCTATTGGACTCTGGAAAATAATCACCAACGCATCCACGATTTCTCGAGCCACCTCCTTCAGTAGACTTAACATTCCAAGATAAGTATGATACAGTGGGTCGCTCAGTGATTAGCACTGCTGCCTCACAGCACCAGGGACCTGGGTACAATTCCACCTTTGGGTGACTGTCTGTGTGCACATTTTCCCTGCATTTGTGTGGGTTCCCTCTGGATGCTCTGTTTTCCTCCCGCTGTCAAGACAATGCAGGCTGGGTGGATTGGCCACTGGAAATGCAGGGTGTTCACCTTTTGTTTTATTTTTGTAACTAATTTGTCTGACGGTGTTTCTGCTTCAGATCTCCAGTTTCATTGGAGGCAAATTGATTATTTTTTTATTCGTTCACGGGATGAGGGTGTCGCTGGCCCAGCATTTGTTGCCCTCCCTAATTGCCCAGAGGCCAGTTAAGAGATGACCACATTGCTGTGGGTCTGGAGTCACATGTAGGCCAGACCAGGTAACAATGGCCTAAGGACATTTGTGAACCTTAAGGACATTTGTGAACCAGATGGTTTTTTTTCCCAAAAATTAATAATAGATTCATGGTCATCACTGGACTACCAATTCCAGATTTTTATGGAATTCAAATTCCACCATCTGTTGGCGGGAGGGGATTTGAACCCAGGAGCCCAGAACATTACCTGGGTCTCTGGGTTAACAGTCTGGTGATAATATCACTGGGCCACCTCTTGGCGTCCTGACTGGGATTTTATCTGACTGGCTTGTGCCAATCGGTTTGCCCCACTCGGTTAGGCTGTGCCAGACTCATGTGGATCTGCTCTGTCTCCACAGGCAGCTCGTTGGACGAGGAATCGGAAATGAACCGTCCACTGGAAAGCGACGAGGAGGCGGAGGTCAGGATGCACCGGGAGTTTCTCCAGCGGGCAACGTCATTCCGAACCCCTCACCGCCTGGACACGGGGTACCACGATGTGGAGGATCTGACCAGGGATTCCTCAGTCCAGGAGCTGGCTCAGGGCGAGCAGGAGGGAGACTGACCACCCACTCGCTCCCCGCCGGCCTGCTTTATGTTGACTAATCCTTAACCAGGGGGAGACAAAACAAACAAACTAATTGCCAACATGGGACGCAAATCTTCAAACCGGAGGCTCTTGTTGATCCTTGTTTTGAAATACAAGAGGGCGATGATTGCAATTTCTCCCCCAAGGTTTTAATCAATACGACAGCTTCGTAATGATAGGTCATGCTCCGAGAATGTGACAGCAACACCTCCAACGCAGCAATGCTTAAGCGTGTTACGGGAAGATACCTTCTCCTCTTTAACAGCTCGAGGCCTTTTTTTTTCCAGACCTTTTTATGTTTAAGACCAGGCTGAATGTCTCCTTGAGCATGCCTCACCTGAACGAAGAGTATATTGTGTTTCGACAATGAGTTGATCTCATTGAAACCGCAGACGATCCTTTGGGCGTGCTTGACCGGCTAGAGACAGAGGGGCTGTTTTTCCTTGGCTGGGGAGTCCCCAACTGTATGGCAAGTGGGGGGAGCAGGAGGGGTCGCTGGTTTTGAAATGAGATGAGAAGAAATTTCTCCTCTCGACGAGTTGAGAGTGGAAGGAAGTTACAAACGCAGAGGGTTCACTTGCTGAGTTCGCACCGAAACAGTTTTGTTTTGACACTGAGGGGATAGGGTTGGAAGATCAGCCATCTGGTGGCTTTGCTGGGGAGAGATAGAGCTCAAAGGGGCCGAATGGTCTCCTCCTGCTCCTAATTAAGACATTACCTGATGCCCAGTCTGTGCATTACACTATGAAACTATGAGGAGCCTTAATAAGTTCTGGAGGCAGACACTAACTCCATTTGACTAACGCTCCCCTAACCAGGAGCTTCCAGTTGCTCTGTATCACTCTTGGACTCAAGGTTCAAAGTTCTGGCTAGGGCTAAGACAGAACAGCCCACAGTCACTTACTTCTAGCAGGAAATGGAACCCTGTTGAAAATGGATTTGAAAATTACCCTGAAGGAAAAGAGATGTTCACTTTGTTCTGAATGATACCACTATCAGTCAGAGAGGGGAGTTCAGGCACAGTTTTATCTTTTATGGTGTCTGTTGGAAGGAGACTTTCCAGATCAAAGGCTCACTAACTGCTTTGTCATCTGCCATGTGGGTGTTAGCAGCGTATGCCACACGGAAGTTTTGTGGATTTTTTTCATTTAAAAGCGGAATTGTTTTACAAACAATTCCAGTAAGAGTTGAAATGGAGTTATTTGCGTCACGTGGAATTGTACAAAGCGTTCATCTAATTCTCACTTACTACCGTTCCCCTCGCATTCCCCCCCCCCCCCCCCCAACACACTCTCGTCAGCTAGTTCGCCTTTTCCCATCTCCTTGTCCATCCTCACCTCAGCAATACCCTTGTTAACATCTCTGGCTGGCTGTTCCGTCACACTCTTGGCCAAACTCCCAACTTGCAGCCTCCTCGTGTGTTCATCCAAAATGAAGGGCTTTTGCCCGAAACGTCGATTCTCCTGCTCCTCGGATGCTGCCTGACCTGCTGTGCTTTTCCAGCACCACTCTGATCTCTACTCTGCGAAACTAGTCTGCGTGTGCACCATGTCCTATTCCCCTATGACCCCAGCCCTCCCATTCCTGCTCACTACCCTAAACTGGCTCCTAGTCCTCAGTGTTCAAACTCCCAACTTTATTGTCATATCCACCCATGGCCTCCTCACAGACCAGTCTGACCCCCACTCCCACCTTCCCTTCTCTGTCTCTCTCTCTCTCCCTTTAAACTCCACAACCCTCTGAGATCTCTGTGCTCTTCCAATACCAGCCTCCTGACACTCCTCCAGCATTGGTGGCTGTGCCCTCAGCTGTATGTGTGTCCTGAAATCTGGAAATCCCTCTCCATCTCTCTCTCTCTCTCTTGTATATTATGATGTCCCTTCAAACCTAGCTCTTTGACCAAAACTCTGAGTTACCCGTTTTCTCATTTCCTAATATGTAGCTCGGTGTCAACTTTGTTAACCTTTTGTGGGATGTTTTGTCTCACAGAAGGTGTTATATAAATTTATTGTTGTTATATCGGAGATAAGTATATGTCTTACTTTGTTTCCTGCCTTTCTTCTGTAGCTCCCCTCCTCTCCTGCAGCATTGACTGCCCCTGTTTGTTGACACTCTCTGCCAGTTTGTAATTGTTCAGGCACGCTTGACAAGAAAGCATTTCAATTTTGCCAGGAAGGTTTCCAGGGCATTAACAGTCAGTTCCTGATCTGCAGCTGTCTTGCTTAGCAAAGCCTAATGCTTGTTCAGCCCTTGACGGTGATTACTCGCATTTCGACCTAAGGCATTTCACACCTTAAGGCCGGACGTCTGAAGCATTTTTTTCCTATCAAAATGCTTATGACAATGATTTGCTTTGGAAATGTTCAGGGCTGCTTACAGGCAAAATAAGGGTAGATATTCCAATGCAGAGATGAGGTGACTGACCAGTTTATCTTGTGTTTACAGAAGGTCACAGTGATGGAATTTTTATCTGCGCAGTGTATTTTTTTACATTCATTCATGGGATGTGGACATAACAGGCAAAGCCAGTTTGTTCTGTATCTCCAGTTGCCCTTGAGATCAGTTAAATGTGAACCATATTAGTCAGAGAATTCTAAAACACAGAAAGAGGCTCTTCGGCCCATCTTTTCAAAGCCAGTCACCAATTCATTCTAGTCCCATTTTCCAGTACGTGGCCTTATGTGTTATGGTGAGTCAAGTGATCACAGAATTACTTAAGAGTCATAGAGTTATACAGCAAAGAAACAGACCCTTCGGTCAAACTCGTCCACAATGAGCCGATATGCTAACCTGATCTAGTCCCATGTGCCAGCATTTGGCCCATATCTTTCTAAACCTTTCCTATTCATATACCCATCCAAATGCTTTTTAAATATTGTCATTGTACCAGCCTCCACCACTTCCTCTGGCAGCTCATTCTATACACGCACTGCCCTCTGTGTGAAAAAGTTGTCCCTTTTAAATCTTTCCCCTCTCACCTTAAACCTATGCCCTCTAGTTTTGGCCTTCCCTACCCTGTGAAGATTCCTTGTCCTATGCAAGCCTCTTATGATTTTACAAACTTCTATAAAGTCACCCCTCCTGGGAAAACAGCCCCAGCTTAGTCAGCCACTCCCCATAGCTCAAACACTCCAATCCTGGCAATATCCTTTGTAAATCTTTTCTGAACTCCTTCAAGTTTAACAACATCCTTCCGACAGCAGGGAGACCAGAATAGAAATCCAAAAGTGGCCTAAAACAATGTCTTGCAGAACTGCAGCATGACCTCCCAACTACTTTACTCAATGCATTGACCAATAACCTTCTTAAACATTGTGATGGTTCCTAACTCTATCAGCCTATTAGGCAGTGGGTTTGAGATACCCTGCTACCTTCTGAGTGAAACAAGTCTCCTCTAAACTTCCTGCTCCATAAAACAATGTCCCTTTGTTACTAAGGGAAAGGTTTATCCCCATCTTTGCTCCTCAATTTTACATTGCAATCAAGTCCTGTCCTCAACTTCCTCTGCTCTAAGGAAAACCGTCCCAGCCCCTCTGCTCTCTCTTCACAGCTGAACTGTTCTAGCCCAGGCAGCATTGCGCATGGGTCTGCACCCTCTCTTGTGTGATAACGTCTTTCCCCAGTGCTCCAGCTGTGATGTAACTAACGTCAAACTCTGTCTGTACGTTGCTGTAGGTGTTAGAACATAGAACATAGAAGAATACAGCGCAGTACAGGCCCTTTGGCCCTCGATGTTGCGCCGATCCAAGCCCACCTAACCTATACTAACCCACTATCCTCCATATACCTATCCAATGCCCGCTTAAATGCCCATAAAGAGGGAGAGTCCACCACTGCTACTGGCAGGGCATTCCATGAACTTACGACTCGCTGAGTGAAGAACCTAAC
>NC_057757.1:2273415-2281841 GCF_004010195.1 Chiloscyllium plagiosum
CCGCACTATTTACTTGGGTGGCAACTTTCAGAGATCTGTGTACATGGACACCAAGATCCCTCTGCTCATCCACACTACCAAGTATCCGACCATTAGCCCAGTACCCCATCTTTTTGTTATTCTTCCCAAAGTGAATCACCTCACACTTAGCTACATTGTATTCCATTTGCCACCTTTCTGCCCAGCTCTGCAGCTTCTCTTTATCCTGCTGTAACCTGCCACATGCTTCCTCACTGTCAACAACTCCTCCGTCTTTCGTATCATCCGCAAACTTGCTTACCCAACCTTCTAACCCCTCTTCCAGGTCATTTATAAAAATGACAAACAGCAATGGTCCCAAAACAGATCCTTGCGGAACACCGCTAGTGACGGCACTCCATGAAGAAACTTTGCCATCAACTACTACCCTCTGTCTTCTTCCATCTAGCCAATTCCTAATCCAAACCTCCAATTCACCCTCCATGCCATATCTCCGTATTTTCTGCAGTAGCCTACCATGGGGAATCTTATCAAACGCCTTACTAAAATCCATATATACCACATCTACCGCTTTCCCCTCATCAACCTCCTTTGTCACCTTTTCAAAGAATTCAATAAGGTTTGTGAGGCACGACTTGCCCTTCACAAAACCATGCTGACTATCCTTGATCACATTATTCCTATGCAGATGTGCATAAATCCTATCCCTTACAATTCTCTCTAAGACTTTGCCCACAACAGAAGTGAGACTCACCGGCTTATAGTTACTAGGGTTATCCCTACTCCCCTTTTTGAACAAGGGAACCACATTTGCTATCCTCCAGTCTTCTGGGACTACTCCTGTAGACAAAGAGGACATAAAAATCAAGGCCAGTGGCTCTGCAATCTCCTCCCTTGCTTCCCAGAGAATCCTAGGATAAATGCCATCAGGCCCAGGGGACTTATCTATTTTCACCTTTTCCAGGATTTCCAACACCTCTTCTCTACATACCTCAAAGCCATCCATTCTACTTATTTGTGACTCAGTATTCACATCGACGACAATGCCCTGTTCCTGAGTAAATACTGAAGAAAAGTATTCATTCAGTGTCTCCCCAATCTCTTCCGCCTCCACACGCAACTTCCCACTACTATCCTTGACTGATAGTGTTGATTGACATGTTAAGCCAGAATGGATGAGGGTAGCAGAATTCAACCCCTCAACTGATATTATCGAACCGGATTGGTTTTTTACAGCAATCATAGACTCATACAAGACGGAAGCAGATCCGTCCATGCCCAACATAACCCCAAACTAAACTAGTCCCACCTGCCTGCTCCTGGCCCATCTCCCTCCAAACCTTTCCTATTTATGAACTTATCTAAGTGTCTTTTAAACATTATAACTGTACCCACATTCACCACTTCCTCAGGAAGTTCACTCCACACACTAACCACGCTCTATGTAAAAAAGTTACCCCTCAGGTCTTTTTAAAATCTGCCTCCTCTCACCTTAAAAATGTGCCCCCTAGTCTTGCAATCCCCCATTGTCGGGAAAAGACAACATAGAACAGAGAACATTCCAGCGCTGTACAGGCCCTTCGATGTTGCACCAACCATTATCATTAACTATCATAAACTCTATCTATTCCTTTCATTATTTTATAAACTTCTATCAGGTCACCCCTTGACCTCCCACGCTCCAGTGAAAAACGTCCCAACTGATCCAGCCTTTCCTTATAACTCAAACCTTCCACACCTGGCAGCATCCTGGTAAATCTCTTCTGAACCCTCTCCAATGGTAGATTCATGGACACCAATGCAGTTTGACCTACAGCAAATGGATGGCAGTAGTTCAAGAAGGCACCTTCTCCAGTGCAACTAAGGATGGAATAAATGCTGCGACACTCACATCCCATGAATGATAAAATCCTTAGAAGAGTATAAAGACAGTAGGAGTATACATAAGAGGGAAATCAGGAGGGCAAAAAGGGGACATGAGACAGCTTTGGCAAATAGAATTAAGGAGAATTCAAAGGGGTTTTATAAATACATTAAGGACAAAAGGGTAACTAGGGAGAGAATAGGGCCCCTCAAAGATCAGCAAGGCAGCCGCAAGAGATGGGAGAGATACTAAATGCAAATTTTGCATCAGTGTTTACTGTGGAGAAGGATTTGGAAGATATAGACTGTAGGGAAATAGATGGTGACATCTTGAAAAATGTCCATATTACAGAGGAGGAAGTGCTGGATGTCTGAAAATGCATAAAAGTGGATAAATCCCCAGGACCTGATCAGGTGTACCCGAGAACTCTGTGGGAAGCTAGAGAAGTGGCCTCTTGCTGAGATATTTGTATCATCGATAGTCACAGGTGAGATGCCGGAAGACTGGAGGTTAGCAAACGTGGTGCCACAATTTAAGATGGGTGGTAAAGACAAGCCAGGGAACTATAGACCAGTGAGCCTGACCTCGGAGGTGGGCAAGTTGTTGGAGGGAATCCTGAGGGACAGGATTTACACACATTTGGAAAAGCAAGGACTGATTAGGGATAGTCAACATGGCTTTGTGCGTGGGAAATCATGTCTCTCAAACTTGATTGAGTTTTTTGAAAAAGTATCAAAGAGGATTGATGAGGGCAGAACGGTGGATGTAATCTACATGGACTTCAGTAAGGCGTTTGACAAGGTTCCCCATGGGAGACTGATTTTCAAGGTTAGATCTCACGGAATACAGAGAGAACTAGGCATTTGGATACAGAGGGTGGTGGTGGAGGGTTGTTTTTCAGACTGGAGCCTGTGACCACTGGAGTGCCACAAGGATCGGTGCTGGGTCCTCTACTTTTCATCATTTACATAAATGATTTGGATGTGAACATAGGAGGTATAGTTAGTGCAGATGACAGCAAATTTGGAGGTGTGGTGGACAGTGAAGAAGGTTACCTCAGTTTACAACAGGATCTTGATCAGATGGGTCAATGGGCTGAGAAGTGGCAGATGGAGTTTAATTCAGATAAATGCGAGGTACTGCATTTTGGGAAAGCAAATCAAAGCAGGACCACACTTAATGGTAAGGTCCTAGGGAGTGTTGCTGAACAAAGAGACCTTGGAGTGCAGGTTCATAGCTCCTTGAAAGTGGAGTTGCTGGTAGATAGGATAGTGAAGGTGGTGTTTGGTGTGCTTTCCTTTATTGTCAGAGTATTGAGTACAGGAGTTGGGAGGTCATGGTTAGGCCACTGTTGGAATATTGTGTTCAATTCTGGTCTCCCTCCTCTCGTAAGGATGTTGTGAAATTTGAAAGGGTTCAGAAATGATTTACAAGGATGTTGCCAGAGCTGGAGGATTGGAACTACAGGGAGAGGCTGAATAGGCTGGGAATGTTTTCCCTGGAGAATCAGAGGCTGAGGGGTGACATTATAGAGGTTTATAAAATCATGAGGGTAATGGATAGGATAAATAGACAAGATCTTTTCACTGGGGTGGGGGAGTCCAGAACTAGAGGGCATAGGGTTTAGGGTGAGAGGGGAAAAATTTAAAAGGGACATAAGGGACACCTTTTTCACACAGAGGGTGGTGTATGTGTGGAATGAGCTGCCAGAGGAAGTGGTGGAGGCTGGTACAATGACAACATTTAAAAGGCACCTGGATGGGTACATGAATAAGAAAGGTTTGGGGCTCAGCAGGTCTGGCAACATCTGTGGAGAGAAATCAGAGTTAATGTTTCAGGTCGCGCAATCCCTCCTCAGTTTGGGGCCTGGGAAATATCTTAGATCAGGGTCTGACCAGATAGAGAAGAAACTACAAGCCGCACTCTTCAGCTGGGTACAGTGAAGATCTTTATTAGAATAAATCCATAGAGACTGAATTGATGCCAATTACTGAAAATGTACACAGATGCAGAACTGGGGAACCATCAAATCGAGGAGGCAGTGTGAGTGCTGCACTCATTTTCACCTCGCACTCCTGATAGCTCTGATCTTGTTTGCTATAGATCCACAGCAACATATCTCTCCAATTGCCCCTCTTCCTGTGAGAAGTGAGTGACTGCAGTATAGATTCACTCTTTTATAGCTCATTGAATGCCCATGACTCCAGTCAGAATCACCAGGTCTCATTCCCCATCTTCCCCTGCTTCTCTCAAGAGCATTGGAACCTGGTGCTGAACTCAACTGTGAGCAGCTGGCTTGGGGCCTTCGGCTCAGACCGTATGTCCATTGGAGCCACTGGAAGACTGAATTCCCGGGCAGAAAGGACGCTTGTGATTCAGAAGCTAGGCGATTATCTTTCACAGTTTAACGTCATGGCTCTCCACCCCTCTGCTCAGATGGATCTTCCTCAAGTCTCCCATGCCTTGGTCTGTCAGTCTCTCCATCTCCCATCCCTTTGTCGCTCCCTCCATCTCCAGCCTCTCCGTCATCCGCCCCCTCCATCTTACATCACTCCGTCAGTCACTCTCTCCACCTCGTGTCCCTCCATCTCCTATCCTCTGATATCTCCCCCTTCTCCAAGCTGTTGAGATTGAATGATCAGTATTGCTGCCGCCCCCCCCCCCCCCCAAAACAGGCCTTCCCTAACGTGAGGGCAGAGATCGCATTGGGAATCTTGCGTGACTCCCTTCCCACCACTTCAGCTGCACCCAAACCCCAGGGTATTAAATACAAATCATCTTCCACTCCCAGCTCCGTGACCCCACTGACCCTCCCTTTATCCAGTTAGTCTACTTGCCTACACTACTCTTGGCTGGATTTGTTGCCGGGTTTTGGAACGAGAGGAGACGATGGCCCAGTCACTCGCCATTGGATAAGCTGCTGTCCATTGCCGCTTCATTGTCTGCTTCGGCCTCCACCACTCTCAGCTTCTGTTTCTGCATCTGGTGGAGGGCTTGAACATGGAATCGGTTCAGGGTTTCCAGCTCATCCAAAACTGAAAGACAAAATGAGAGCATTTGCACAGCGCCAGGGAATTAATTGGGAGGCAGTTCCCCACCACCACCTTCTCTCCAAAAAGTAGATTGGTCTCCATCTTTCAGGGTCGCATCGTGGCTTACTGCTTAGCACTGCTACCTCACAGCGCCAGGGACCCGGGTTCAATTCCACTCCTGGTGGAGTGGCCATGCTGAATTGCCCATAGTGTTCAGGGATGTGCAGGTTAGGGTGGATTGGCCGTGCTAAATTGTCCCATAATGCCCAGGGATGTGCAGGTTAGGGTGGATTGGCCGTGCTAAATTGTCCCATAGTGCCCAGGGATGTGCAGGTTAGGGTGGATTGGCCGTGCTGAATTGCCCCATAGTGTCCAGGGATGTGCAGGTTAGATGCATTAGTCACGGGGTAAATATAGAGTAATGGGATAGGGGAATGGGTTTGGGTTGGTTACTCTTCAGAGGGTTGGTTTGGATTTGTTGGGCTGAAGGGCCTGTTTGCACACTGTAGGGATTCTATGAAATTTCAGTTTGGTGACGGTAATAGAGGAAACTTCCAAAACTTGGTGTACAGAGCCACCCACCGGCCAAAGTTTGAAACAGCAGTATGACCGGCATTGGTTAACGTAATGATTTCTATTGTCAATATTTACACAGGATTGGGTTGTTCAGTCCGCTCTGGTGCTTAATTGGATCACAACCGGTCTGCGTCTCAACTGCACCTTTACTTCATCTCCCTTGACACTCTTACCCGATGGAAATCTATCCACCCCAGTATTGGAAGAACCAACTTCTGCAGGTGGTGAGAGAGTGGGGTTGTGTTCAATTTAAAATCCCACCTATCGCCAGAGCTCTGCATCATCGAGAGATTGGACACTTCGAAATGCAGCATATATTAAACAAAAAAAAACTTGCACTTCACAACCTCAGGGGGTTCCCAATGTACGTCGAAATAAGTGGGTCCTTCCTGAAGCGTATCACTGTTGTGGTGAGAGGAATTATGCACATAGCAAGGTCGCACAGACAGGAATGTGCTAATGATCAGCAATCTGCTGATTTTCTGCAATTAGAATGTTATAGCACAGGAACAGCCCATCCACTCTGTGGTGAAAGTGAGGACTGCAGATGCTGGAGATCAGATGAAGGGCTTTTGCCTGAGTCTTTCCTGATCCTTGGATGCTGCTTGACCTGCTGTGCTTTTCCAGCACCACTCTAATCATCCACTCTGTGTCAGTGCTTCACATGAATGTCCTCCCAACCCCCGTCACTGAATCGGCCTATCTTTCTACTCCTTTCTCCCTCATGTGCTGAGCCAGCCTCCCCCGTTAAATGGGTATATTCATCCTGATTCCTGCCTATGTTAGCGAGATCCACATTCTCTGGGGAAGAAGGTTTCCCCTGCAGGATTGATACGTGAGAATCTGATACTTACGGACCCATTTCACACTCTGGAAATGGAGAGAGAGTGTTGAAGGTAACAGAATACTGACTAACAAGAGCCGAGGTATAAGCGAAGAGCATTTATCTCAACACGTTACCTTTAGTGTAATAGAGCTTTTCTCGGTCTCCATGGATCACAATCCTCTGGAGGAAGTCAGCCACGGCCCCCGTAGCCAGGAACCTCTCGATGAGAGGGAGTGACTCAAAGTACTGGATGTCCAGGGTGAAAGGGTTCGATGGTGTCGGCCAGGTGCAGAGTTCCACTAGCTCAGCCACAATCTCCCAAATCTGTCCACCTGCAGCGAGACAGACAGACAGAGTGAGAGTGAGGGATGCTGCTCAGGAGGAGGCAAGCAGTTTGAAGGGTCAAGGTTAGAGAGGTGCTGGAAAAGCACAGCAGGTCAGGCAGCATCCGTGGAGCAGGAGAATCGACGTTTCGGGCAAAAGCCCTTCATCGTCCATTTTCCTGCTCCTCGGAAGCTGCCTGACCTACTGTGCTTTTCCAGCACCACTCTAATCTTGACTCTGATCTCCAGTATCTGCAGTCCTCAGTTTGAAAGGACCAGGAAACGATCAGGAGCAGGAACTGCACAAGGCAGTGGAGAAACTGAGAGACATATCGATCTACTCTCGGCCTAGAGGGGTCCACATGGATCAGGGAAATCAAAAGGTCGACTACTGGGCACGATGCACTTTTTAAAAATCTATTCTTTCACGGGTTGAGCCTTCCTGGGGAGGCCAGCATTTGCTGCCCATAATGTGAGCAGATCTGGGTACCAGACTTTCGGAAGAATATCTAGGCCTTGGAGAGAGTACAATGTAGATCTATAAGAATGATACCCAGGCTTCCTGGGCCACATTATGAGGACAGATTACACCAATTAGGCCTATAACATAGAAGGTCAGGGGGTGATCTGATCAAAGTGTTCAAGACATTTTAACAAGAAGAAACCGGGTGGATGAGCAAACGACTTCCACTGGTTGGGGCTTCTAGAACTGGGAGGCAGAGCCTGAGAATTAGCGGCAGACCGTTCAGGAGAGATGTTAGGCAGCACTTCGACACACAAAGGGAGAGAGGAGTTTAGAACTCTCTTCCACAAACAGCAGTGGATGCTGGATCAGTTGTTAGTTTTAACTGTGAGATCAGTAAGTTTTTGCTAATGACAGATATTAAAGGGTATGGACCAAAGGCAGGTATATGGAGTTAGGCCACAGATCGGCTATGATCGCATTGAACGGTGAAACGGGGGGGGTGGGGGGGGGGACTGAATGGCCTACTACTGTTCCAATGTTCCTAGCTGCCCCTGAACTCAAACATTGTCATACAGCTGTCTGTTAGTCTGGAATCCAGGTGAGACTGCAATTTTTCCTTCCTAAAGAACCTGGGTGAATAACTTGGGCTTTTTACAATCATGAGTCAGAGGCGAGATTTTATTTGCGTGAATTTAAACATCTCTGCCTGCCACTGTGTCATTTACACAGACTTCAGGGTTACTAGGGCCAAAGACATTACCACTACCACCAATGCTTCCTTCTCAATGGAGCCAAGGTCTGGGTGCTCCAAGGCATGGTAGTCATGGGTCATTTCCTGATACCTCTCCAGTGCCCAGGCCATGTTTGGGGGCAGGTGGGTGGTCTGTTTTCTGAGGCCGACAAGCCAGGCAAAGGAGCAGGGCTAAAGGAAAACCCAGTTTAAGAAGAATCACAGGCAAGCACGCGTTCAAAAGGATTACCATTCTGGCGCCAATCCCGAGTGGAGTTTAGCTTCAGAGGGCTGTCCTTACATGCCCAGTCCCCACCGGTTGCTTTAATGATACGCTCGTGGTTGGATCGGATCCACACGTACGGGCACTGGTACTTGGCATAGCAAGCCAACAGAAAGAGGGTACAGTTCAGTTCCTAACAGAGACAAGAAGGTCAGTAGGCCACTGCACCCCACACACTCACATACAGACGCACACACTCACACAAACTCTCACACTCACAGACCTGCACACATGCACTCTCACACATACACACATGCACAGACAGACTCAGACACAGACACACACTCTCAGACACAGACACACACTCTCAAAGACACACACACACGCACACACACTCTCACAGATAC
>NC_057757.1:2281926-2293718 GCF_004010195.1 Chiloscyllium plagiosum
ACTCTCACACAGACATACACACTCTCACACAGACATACACACTCTCTCTCACAGACATACACACACTCTCACACAGACATACACACGCACACTCTCTCATAAACACAGACACACACTCTCACTCACAGACACACACACACTCTCTCACAGACTGACCCTCTCTCACAGACATACACACGCACACTCTCTCACAGACACACACTCTCACTCACAGACATACACACTCTCACAGACATACATACACACTCTCACTCACAGACATACACACTCTCTCACAGAAACACATACACGCACACTCTCTCACAGACACAGACGCACACAGTCTCTCAGACACACACACTCTCTCACAGACACACACACTCTCTCATAGATACATGCACTCTCACTCACAGACACACACACACACATACACATTCACTCCCTCACAGGCATGCACGTGCACACACACACTCCCTCACAGACACAGACATGCACTACCTCACAGACACAATCTCTCACACACACACACACTCTATCTCACAGACAGATACACACACATGCACACACAGACTCTCTCCCTCACACACACTCAAACATACGCACAATAAGACTCATTCATACATAAAAACGCACAGACTCACTCACACACGTGTGCACACATAGATTTACTCACACATGTGCATGCACACAGATTCACACGCGCGTGTGCACACACACATGCGTGTGCATAGACTCACTCTCATACGCATGTGCACAGACTCACACAAACACACGTGCACACACAGACTCATGCAAACACACACGCGTGTGCACAGACTGTCACACAAACATACTGACACACACAGACTCACACATGCAAACACAGACACATAGACACACACACGAACGCGCGAGCACAGACATACACATGCGCATGCACACACAGATTCACTCACACATGCATGTGCACACAGATTCACACACATTCACGTGCACACACAGACTCACACGATGGTTCAGTGGTTAGCACTGCTGCCTCACAGCGCCATCGTCCCAGGTTCGATTCCAGCCTTGGGCAACTGTCTGTGTGGAGTTTGCATATTCTCCCCGTGTCTGTGTGGGTTTCCGCCCAGTGCTCTGGTGTCCTCCCACTGTCCAAAGATGTGCAGGTTAGGTGAATTGGCCGTGCTAAATTGCCCATAGTGTCAGGTGCATTAATCAGAAGGGGAGTGGGTTACTCTTCGGAGGGCCGGTGTGGACTTGTTGGGCCGAAGGGCCTGTTTCCACACTGTAGGGGAATCTAATCTAATCTTATCTAATCACACATGTGCTCACACAGACTCACACACACAAACACGCTCACACAGCCTCACTCATATACACGGTCTCACACACACACACACGGACTCACACACACACTGCAGTTACTCACTGGGAGCGCAATTTCCCGATCACAGGGAGATGCTGGAGGCAGTCCCACATCAGTGTGCCCACAGCCGCTCATTCTGAGGAAGAAAGGTAAACAAATTATTGATAGGGCGCATGGAAGGAGTGAAGGAAGAACATATGAACACACGGCAAATGAGCTGGAGTGTAATAATCAGTCCATCGAGCCTGCTCTGCCATTCAATTTGATCTTGGGTTTCAACTCGCCAGCTTTCTCTTACGTCCATGAGCCACCACATGTCTGTTTATCTCTGCCTGATGGGATATCCATAACTTCCTGGGCTGGGAATTTCTAAAATTTAAAACACAAGACATGCCAGCTCCAAATGATTGACCCCTTGTTAACACTCAAGTTTTTAGACTCCCTAACCAGTGGAAACAATCTTGCAGCGTCTAACCTGTCATACCCTTGCTCGTTAGCAATCCACCCAGTATTTATCACTCTCTTGGCTTCCCATCAGCAACATCTTTGATTGCATATCCCCTTTCTCTCTCTCTCTGGGCACTATCTCCATGGTCTGTTCACCAATTCACCCTCCTCATCTGCAGAAATACCAATCCTTCCCAGCTACTTTGAGTTTCGTTATAGGACCACTCGATTTGAAATGTTTTTCCCTCAATGTTGAGAGAATGAAGGGTTCTGAGGAAGGGTCACTGGACCAGAAACATTAAGTCTACCTTCTCTCCACATATGCTGAGTTTTCCTGACAGTTTCTGTTTTGGTTTCTGCTTTCCAGCCTCCATGGTTTTCTTTTCTAATGGTACTGAACAAAGAGACCTTGGGGTGCAGGTTCATAGTTCCTTGAAAGTGGAGTCGCAGGGCAGGACAGGGTAGTGAAGAAGGTGTTTGGTACGCCTGCCTTTATTGGTCAGTGCATTGAGTATAGGAGTTGGGAGGTCATGTTACGGCCATACAGGACATTGGTTAGGCCACTTTTGGAACACTGCGTTCAATTCTGGTCTCCCCGCTTTAGGAAGGATATTGTGAAACTTGAAAGGGTTTAGAAAAGACTTACAAGGATGTTGCCAGGTTTGTAGGGAAAAGCTGAATAGCCTGGGGCTAATTTCCCTGGAGCGTCAGAGGCCGAGGGGTGACCTTGTCGCGGTTTATAAAATCATGAGGAGCACGCATGGGGTGAATAGCCAAGGTCCTTTTTCCCAGGATAGGGGAATCCAAAACTAGAGGGCATAGGTTTAAGGTGAGAGGGGAAAGATTTAAAAGGGACCTAAGGGGCAACTTTTTCACGCAGAGGGTGGTGCATGTATGGAACGAGTTGCCAGAGGAGGTGGTGGAGGCTGGTACAATGACAACATTTAAAAGGCATCTGGCTAGGTACATTTATAGGAAAGATTTAGAGGGATATGGGCCAAATGCTGGCAAATGGGACCACATTAATTTGGATATCTGGTTGGCAAGGGCAGAATGTCCTGGACAGAGTGGATGTTGGGAATATGTTTCCGTTAGCAGGAGAGACTATGACCCGAGGGCACAGCCTTCAAGAAAAGGGAAGACCCTTTAGAATGGAGAGAAGGAGAGACGTCTTCAGCCAGAGAGTTGGGAATCTATGGCATTGAGTGTATTTCAGACGGAGATAGATAGGTTCCTGAGTATCAAGGGGATTGAGGGTTATGGGGAGAAAGTGGAAGAATAGGGTTGAGAAACATATCAGGAGAAAGTGAGGACTGCAGATGCTGGAGATCAGAGCTGAAAATGTGTTGCTGGAAAAGTGCAGCAGATCAGGCAGCATCCAAGGAGCTGGAGAATCGACGTTTCGGGCATGAGCCCTTCTTCAGGAATTCTTCTTCTGAAGAAGGGCTCATGCCCGAAACGTTGATTCTCCTGCTCCTTGGATGTTGCCTGACCTGCTGCGCTTTTCCAGCAACACATTTTCAGTTGAGAAACGTATCAGCCATGATAGGATAGCAGAATAGACTCAATGGGCTGAATGGCCTAATTTCTGCTCCTACATCTTATGGATCTGTTTCCACGCTATACATCTCAATAACTCTATTATGAGGTCAGTGACATTCCCACTACCTCCCCCATTTCGCATGGGGAAATCCTTTGTCTACCTCAACACAGCATCCTACCCAAAACCAAGCGTATGAAAAGGGAAGGAGAGTGGATAAGATTGGGTAAAATACAGCTCCTTCGAGAGATAATTGGAGCTGTGCTCTGAGGCCCGGGGAAAAATGAGCTTGTTTCTGTATTTGGGTGACCCTGCAAGGGGGTGGGGGCGATGCTGACTCCAGACCCAGAATTCAGGTAGGAATGCCCTGGAGTGGCGGTTTTTCCTCATCCACCCTGCAGGTGAATCAGGAATCGTCATAAGGAAGTCCAGGACTTTGTGATATTGACGCGGCAGGCCCAGCAATATTTCAGAAGGTAAAAGGCTGAGCACCAGTTGGATTCTGATAAAGAAAACGGCGACTGCTCCTTCCGATGCTGCACATTCCAAGCTATTTTGGAATTTTCCCAGCACCTTTGCCAACTGTTCCCACTAATCTGGAGCTCCCTGTTGCCTGCCAGTGAATCTGGCCACTGGCATGTCCTGGGTGGATCGGGATGAGTTACAGAGTCATAGACCCTTCGGCCCAACCAACACATGCCCAACATTATCCCACACTAAACTAGTCCCACCTGCCTGCTCCTGGCCCATCTCCCTCCAAACCTTTCCCGTTCATGTCCTAATCCAAATGTCTTTCACACATTGTAACTGTATCTACATCCACCACTCCCTCTGGAAGTTCATTCTGCACACGAACCACCCTCTGTGTAAAAACATTGTCTCTCCTGTCTTATTTAAATCTCTCCTCTCACCTTAAAAATGTGCCCCCTAGTCTTGAAATCCCCCACCCTAGGGAAAAGACACCTGCCGTTCACCTTATCTATACCCTTCATGATTTTATAAACCTCTATAAGGTCACCTCTCGACCTCTGACTTCACCCCTCAGCCTCCTGCGCTCTAGTGTTAAAATGTCTCAGTCTGTCCTTATAACTCTAATTAGCTGTATCCCTGATGAAGGGCTTTTGCCCGAAACGTCAATTTTCCTGCTCCTTGGATGCTGCCTGAACTGCTGTGCTTTTCCAGCACCACTCTAATCCCTTCTCTGTACCCAGCAACACGCTGGTAAATGAGGATGACTTCACCTCTTCTGTGATCGCAGTGATGTCAGCAGAGATTGGTCAGCGTAGGGTAACTCGGCGACTCCAAACCCCTCGTCAGGAGAACTGACCAGACTCCCAGGAAAACTAGCCGATCGCCAGCTCTTGAGAGACGAGAAAAGAAAGAGACAGATGGCCTGATTCTTGATTTTTGTCCCTTTGTGCATAAAACTACATACAGCGTACTGCAGAGAGACAGAGAGATCTGCTTTCAAAGCTTTCTGTCTTGCACTCTTCAGGATAAATGCAAGAATGCCAAATTCTAAAGGGAACAACAATTTGTGTGATTTGAGGTGTGTGTGGTTGAGGCATTGCCATAGAGGGTGCTCCAGGCAACTGCAACAATTCACCAAAGATCCTTAGGCAGCACCTTCTAAACCCATGGCCATTCCCATCTAGAAGGTCAAGGGCAGCAGATACATGGGAACACTACCCCCCTACAAGTCACTCGCCATCCTGACTTGGAAATATATCACTGTTGCTTTAGTGCCGTTGGGTCAAAATCTTTGAATTCCCCCCACCCCCGAAGGGCATTGTGGGTCAATCCACAACACATGGACTGCTGCGATTCAAGATGACAGCTCACCCCACCTTCTCAAGGGGCTACTAGGGACGGGCAATAAATACTGGGCCCAGCCAGCGACGTCCACATCCCACAAATGGTACTGACGCTAGTACAGACCAGCATGTGAACCGCTTTGTCGGGTCTTGTTATTGAGTCGAGAGTCATCCAGCTTGGAAAAGGACCCTTTGGCCCAACCAATCTATGCCGAC
Source organism: Chiloscyllium plagiosum (assembly GCF_004010195.1). Taxonomy (NCBI): domain Eukaryota; kingdom Metazoa; phylum Chordata; class Chondrichthyes; order Orectolobiformes; family Hemiscylliidae; genus Chiloscyllium; species Chiloscyllium plagiosum. The sequence goes on from NC_057757.1 coordinate 2,287,271, forward strand.
CATAATCCCAAACCAAACTAGTCCCGCCTGACTGCTCCTGGCCCATATCCCTCCAAACCTTTCCTTTCCTGGACTTATCTAAATGTCAGTTAAAAGTTGTAATTGTACCCACATCCAACACTTCCTCAGGAAGTGCATTCCACATGTGAAACACCCTCTGTGTCAAAAGATTTGCCCCTCGTTTCTTTTTAAAATCTCTCTCCTCTCATCTTAAAAAGTATGCCTCTGAGGGAAGAGAAGGCTGTCACTAACCCTATTTATAACCCCTTGTTATTTTATAAACCTCTGTAAGGTCACCTCTTGACCTCCAACTTCACCGTTCCCACCAGGAAGGGTCCCTAAAGCTCTCACATGTTCAGGATTTACACGGAGGTGCCAAGGAGGCTCAGGAGACACTTACCGAATCCTCATTCACCACAGTCAGCAGCAACTCCTCACGTCCCCGCAACCATGGCTGGAAGTAGCGGAAACCCTGAGAAAGGAAGGAGAGGAGAGGAAAACAGGAAGAGCCACCAGATGTCTGATCTCCTGTGACATTCAATCTTCCATCCATAGAACAGGTGGTTTCATAGAATGATGCAGAAAGGCCATTTGGGTCTGCACTGATCCTCGAAACAGCATCCCACCCTATCCCCGTAACCCTGCATTTCCCACGGCTAACCCAACCCTAACCTGCACATCCCTGGGCACTATGGGACAATTTAGCACTGCCAATCCACCCTAACCTGCACATCCCTGGACACTATGGGACAATTTAGCACGGCCAGTCCACCCTAACCTGCACATCCCTGGGCACGATGGGACAATTCCCACGGCTAACCCCACCCTAACCTGCACATCCCTGGGCACTATGGGACAATTTAGCACGGCCAATCCACCCTAACCTGCACATCCCTGGGCACTATGGGACAATTTAGCACGACCAATCCACCCTAACCTACACATCCCTGGGCACTATGGGACAAATAATCACGGCCAATCCACCCTAACCTGCACATCCCTGGGCACTATGGGACAATTTAGCACTGCCAATCCACCCTAACCTGCACATTTTTGGACTGTGGGAGGTAACCGGAGCACCCGGAGGAAACCCACGCAGACACGGGGAGAATGTGCAAACTCCACACAGTCAGTCGCCCGAGGTAGGAATTGAACCCGGGTTGCTGATGCTTTGAGGCAGCAGTGCTAACTGCTGAACCACAGCAGGCTCACCTTGGAGGAGCTGGTGTACGAGAGGGTCGAGTATCCGCTCCAGAGAGCTGAGGACCAAGTGTAAGCCTGCACTCCACATCACAATTACTGAGGGAGTGCAGCACGGTCAGAGGGAATGTTTCGCAAATATTAAACTGAGGCTCCAGCCACCTCTCACAGTGCACGCAAACGGTCTCACTGCAATTACTTCAGACAGGGAGAGGGGGTGCTCTCTCTGATGTCCTGGACCAATATTTAAACCCTCAATCAACATTACTAAAAAGATACAGATAATAACGTTATCACCCGATGATTATTTATGGGATCTTACTCTGTATGCTCCTGAGCAGATCAGCTGGGACCTCACTGAACGTTGGAGATGCTGCAATGAGTACAATGCTGCTGCTCCAAATTCGACTTCCCACGTGCTCCCGTTTGACTTGACAACAGGGACTACGATTCTGGCACCACAGTGCTCCCTTCACAGTGTTCTGGGAGGGATCTGGGAGTGCTACTCGAGGATTCTCTAAAGGTAAACATGCAGGTTGAGTCCGTGATTAAGAAAGTGAATGCAATGTTGTCATTTATCTCAAGAGGGTTGGAATATAAAAGCACCGTGTTACTGAGCCTTTATAAAGCTCTGGTTAGGCCCCATTTGGAGTACTGTGTCCAGTTTTGGTCCCCACACCTCAGGAAAGACTACTGGCACTGGAGCGTGTCCAGCGGAGATTCATACGAATGATCCCTGGAATGGCAGGTCTAACATTTGAGGAACGGCTGAGGATCCTGGGATTGTATTCATTGGAGTTTAGAAGATTAAAGGGAAATCTAATACAAACGTACAAGATAATACATGGCTTGGAAAGGGTGGACGCTAGGAAATTGTTTCCATTAGGCGAGGAGACTAGGACCCGTGGGCACAGCCTTAGAATTAGAGGGGGTAAATTCAGAACAGAAATGCGGAGACATTTCTTCAGCCAGAGAGTGGTGGGCCTGTGGAATTCATTGCCGCAGAGTGCAGTGGAGGCCGGGACGCTAAATATCTTCAAGGCAGAGATTGATAAATTCTTGATGTCACAAGGAATTAACGGCTACGGGGAGAATGTGGGTAAGTGGAGTTGAAATGCCCATCAGCCAGGATTGAATGGCGGAGTGGACTCGATGGGCCGAATGGCCTTACTTCCACTCCTATGTCTTATGGTCTTATGGTTTCTGGACGGACAGAGTCCTCGGTCTGCCTCCCCTTACCTGCAGCGACCCCAGTGCCACCAAATCAGCGAGGAATTCTTGAATCTTCTTCCCTCCCCTGGTCTGGTCCTAGAAAGACAACACACACAGGTGTCACAATAGGTTCCATTCACCATTTGTTCCTGTTAATGGCTGTTAAGGTATGGCCCCTGGATTAGTGTGCAAGAACATTCCAGTTTCCAATCCTCCTCTTGCATGTGGAGCTCAATTCATTGCTGCACTTATGGTGTGTAAGCAGCAGTGTAGCTTAAAAGGGGATGCTTTGATGCCTGTCTTCCTTCAGATGAAACATTAAATGTGAGATCCGAGTTCCCTCTCAGGTGGATGTAAAGGATCCATATTGATTCATGGGATGCGGGCATCACTGGCTTAACCATCATACCCATCCCTAACTGCCCAGAGGGCAGTTAAGAGACAATCACATTGTTGGACTCACATGCAGGCCAGACCAAATAAGGGTGGCAGATTTCCTTCCCTAAAGGGCATTAGTGAACCAGATGGGTTTTTTCTGACAATTGACAATGGATTCATTAGATTCTTATTTCCAGATGACTATTGAATTCAAATTCCACCAGCTGCCAATACACTCAGACCAGATACTCAACTACTACCAATACCCACAAATGGAGCTGCATCAGGACATTATTTAAACAGGCCACAACACACTGCAGCACCCACGAACTACGAGTAGCAAAAGAAAAATACAGCATATTCAAGAACAACGGGTACCCGATACACACAGTCTGCTGATTCTTAAACTACAAACCCAAACCAGAGGACACAACATGCCCAGAGACTCGAGCCACACTACCATACACCACAGACATCTCGGAGATGACTACCAGACCACTCTGGCCTCTTGGCATCATGGTAGCCCACAAACCTACCAACACACGGAAATAGCTACTGATGAACCTAAAGGACCCTGTACCAAAAAACAGCAAATTGAATGTCATTTACAAAGTACCCTGCAAGGACTGCAACAACCACCACATTGGACAGACAGGCAGGAAACCAGCCACCAGGATACACGAGCACCAACTAGGACGGGACCCCATTTACCAACCTCTGAGGAAAGGAACCAGGAATTATATCACCCGCCCAAACTTACAACCATAAGCCATTCATCAGGAATGGATACATTCCCGATGAAGGGCTTATGCATGAAATGTCAACCCTCCTGCTTCTTGGATGCTGCCTGACCTGCTGTACTTTTCCAGCAACCTACTTAAATCAATCTCGTACCATTTGCCAGCATCTGGCCCATTCATTCCCATTCATATACCCATTCCCATTTATAGACCCATCCAGGTGCATTTTAAATGTTGTCATTGTACCAGCCTTCACCACTTCCTCTGGCAGCTCAGTCCATACACGCATCACCCTCTGCATGAAAAAGGTCCCTTCTAAATCTTAAATCTAAATCTAAATCACCTTAAACCTATGCCCTTTAGTTTTGGACTCCCCTACTGTGGGAACAAAGACCTTGCGTGTTTACTCTATCCACGCTCCTCATGATTTTATAAACCTCTATAAGGTCACCCCTCAGCCTCCGATGCTCCAGGGAAAACAGCCCCAGCCAATTCAGCCTCTCCCTGTAGCTCAAACCCTCCAACCCTGGCAACATCCTTGTAAATCTTTTCTGCATCCTTTCAATTTTCACGACATTGTTTCTATAGCAGGGAGACCAGAATTAAATGCAGTATTCCAGAAGAGGCCTAACCAACATTCTGTACAGCCGCAACATGGTCTCACAACTCCTATACTCAATGCACTGACCAACAAAGGCAAGCAAACCAAACGCCTCCTTCACCACCCTTTCTACCTGCAACTCTGCCTTCAAGGAACCATGAGCCTGCACTCCAAGGTCTCTTTGTTCAACAACACTCCCCAGGACCTTACTATTAAAGGTATAAGTCCTGCAAGTTTATTTCCCTCAAGATTTGATTTATTTTTGACATCATTCACTTCCACCACCCTCTTGAGCAGGAAGACCACTCGCTGTTGAAAAATGTCCTTCCCCACATCCACCCCGTATCTCTTACCTACTACCTCAAATTAGTGTCCCTCAGTCCTCATATTATTAGCCTAGAGAAACACTACTTCTACAGCTTGCTTATCTGAACCTGTCCCAATCTGAGACACCTTAATCTGTGACCGCCAATATTCCCTCTGAGCTGTGCAGCAAGCCACTCCGAGGTACGCGCCAGTAGAGTGTACCGATGCATGGATATCCAGTTTTGGAAGTCACTGCCACCCATCAGATTTCAGAGGTCTTCTCACGCCGAAACAAGAATTACAAAGAGCATTGGTGACCAACAGTTCCACATTTTCCAGTACTGTCCTGCAGTCGAGGCACTGCCTCACGTCAGAGGCTGATGAAGTTGGGGATTCTGTATTTTTTTAACTGCTGCACTAGAGATTACAAACTCTCTCTCTCTTCCAGAGATCTGTGATTTTTTCACATACACACTTGCGCAGTGCTCTCTGTTCCTGTTGGCACCCTGTGTCTCCACCACATGCACTATGAAGAACGCCCAATCCTCCACTCCCACCAATCGCCCAGAGTGTAGGCAGTAATCCTTAGCCCCATGCTGGGGATACCACTCCAACCTCTCCTGTACTCTGAAGGACTTGTTAACATGACCCGTTCACCACAAGAAGCTCCTCACACCAATATGTCCCTTATCTTACCCATCTGTCCACATATTCCTCTAAATTAGTTCCTGTGCTGTGAGTGTCTGGCAGTGAGCAATTATTGCTCATCCTGAATTGCCCTTCAACTGAGTGCCTTGGTAAGACACTTCAGAGAGCAGCGAGAAGAAACTGAGGGATGCAGATGCTGGAGATCAGAGTCGAGAGCGTGGTGCTGGAAAAGGACAGCCGGTCAGGCAGCATCCGAGGAGCAGGAGAATCGACGTTTAGAGCATAAGCCCTTCATCAGGCTAGCAGCTAGAGTCAACCTAAATTGCTGAGAGTCTGGAGTCGCATGTAGGCCAGACCAGGTAAGGATGGAGGGTTTGCTTCCCTGAAGGACATTACCACAACAAATGGGTTGTTAATGGCAACAGGCTGCGGTTACATGGTTGCCAATGTGCTGGCTTTTAATTTCAGATTTTTGCTGAATTTAAATGTCACCGTCCATATCGCTGACCTGTTCTAGAGTCCCAGCCCAGCAACATTGTCACTAGGCCATCAGCCTTCTTGTTGGTCCAACGTTTAGGATATTATAACCTTGGCCCCACTTCAAAAAAGTGTAAATACAAGGTGGCCCTGCCCAAGACTGGGAGAGGCAGCTATTCGAATGCAGTTGGAAGGAAAAGAGAACGATCAGCGTTTAACCATATCAATAAAAGCATGGCCTACCTTTGTGGACGAACACATACTGATCACTCCTGCCTAAAGGGAGAGGCAGAAAAATGAAACTGCAGGAGGAAAAGTACATTATTTTAATTTGAGGGTAGCAGAATCACACGCCCAAAAACATTTCCTTAGAATTTATAACATGCCAGTACCTTCACAAGGTGGGTTTCATTTATTTACCTGAAGCAGATTGCCCAATATTAATAATTATTTTGATGTGAACCCCTGTTTGCTTCCAATTGCAACAGGGACTTGACTGGCTCGGATGGAGGTCTGTGCAAAAGGAGCATAAAACCTGGTTTAAAATAAATATGGTGAATGCACTAACTGGGCAACAAAAAGGAAAGGATGGAGAGAGGATACTCCAGTAACAGGGCCCCCTCCCCTAGTAACTGGGCCCCGCCTCCCCTAGTAACAGGGCCCCGCCTCCCCTAGTAACAGGGCCCCGCCTCCCATTGTAACAGGGCCCTGCCTCCCCTAGTAACAGGGCCCCGCCTCCCATTGTAACAGGGCCCCGCCTCCCCTAGTAACAGGGCCCCGCCTCCCCTAGTAACAGGGCCCCGCCTCCCCAGTAACAGGGCCCCGCCTCCCCTAGTAACAGGGCCCCGCCTCCCCTAGTAACAGGGCCCCGCCTCCCCCAGTAACA
>NC_057757.1:2294218-2294749 GCF_004010195.1 Chiloscyllium plagiosum
GAAGGATAGAAAGGGAGGCAAGAGAGGAGGGGGAGTGGTGTTTTTGATAAGGGATAGCATTACAGCTGTGCTGAGGGAGGATATTCCCGGAAATACATCCAGGGAAGTTATTTGGATGGAACTGAGAAATAAGAAAGGGATGATCGCCTTATTGGGATTGTGTTATAGATGCCCTAATAGTCAGAGGGAAATTGAGAAACAAACTTGTAAGGAGATCTCAGCTATCTGTAAGAATAATAGGGTAGTTATGGTAGGGGTTTTTTAATTTTCCAAACATAGACTTGGACTGCCATAGTCTAGATCAGAGTGGTGCTGGAAAAGCACAGCAGGTTAGGCAGCATCCGAGGAGCAGGAAAATCGACGTTTTGGGCAGGAGCCCTTCATCAGGAATGTCACTGGTAGCCTCAGGGGTGGAGAGATAAATGGGAGGGGGGATGTGGCTGAGGAGAAGGTAGAAAAGAGTATAATAGGTGGATGGGGGAGGGGATGGAGGTGATAGGTCAGAGGGGAGGGTGGAGCTGATAGGTGGGA
>NC_057757.1:2295105-2297944 GCF_004010195.1 Chiloscyllium plagiosum
TCACGGAGGGAACGGTCTTTGCGGAAGGCGGATAGGGGTGGGGAGGGAAATATATCCCTGGTGGTGGGGTCTGTTTGGAGGTGGCGGAAACGTCAGCAGATGATGCAGTTAATGCTGAGGTTGGTAGGGTGGAAGGTGAGCACCAGGGGGGTGCTGGAGGGCGGAGGTGCGGGATGTGAATGAGATGCGTTGGAGAGCAACGGTCTTTAAAGAAGGAGGCCATCTGGTGTGTTCTGTGGTGGAACTGATCCTCCTGGCAGCAGATACGGCGGAGGCAGAGGAATTGGGAATACGGGATGGCATTTCTGCCAGAGGTAAAGTGGGAAGAGGTGTAATCCAGGTAACTGTGGGAGTCGGTGGTTTGTAAAAAAAGTCAGTATTGAGTCAGTCGTCATTGATGGAGATGGAGAGGTCCAGGAAGGGGAGGGAGGTGTCAGAGATGGTCCAGGTGAATTTAAGGTCAGGGTGGACTGTGTTGGTGAAGTTGATGAACTGTTCAACCTCCTCATGGGAGCACGAGGTGGCGCCGATGCAGTCATCAATGTAGCGGAGGAAGAGGTGGGGAGTGGTGCCGGTGTAACTATGGAAGATGAACTATCATAGTGGTAAGGAATTTGTTAAGTGTGCACAAGACAATTTTCTGATTCAGTGTGTGGATGTACCTACTAGAGAAGGTGTAAAACTTGACCTACTCTTGGGAAATAAGGCAGGGCAGGTGACTGAGGTGTCATTGGGGGAGCACTTTGGGGCCAGCGACCATAATTCTATTAGTTATAGAATAGTGATGGAAAAGGATCGACCAGATCTAAAAGTTGAAGTTCTAAATTGGAGGAAGGCTAATTTTGATGGTATTAGGCAAGAACTTTCAAAAGCTGATTGGAGGCAGATGAAAAGGGACGGCTGGAAAATGGGAAGCCTTCAGAAATGCGATAATGAGAGTCCAGAGACCGTATATTCCTGTTAGGATGAAAGGGAAGGCTGGTAGGTATAAGGAATGCTGGATGACTAAAGAAATTGAGGTTTTAGTCAAGAAAAAGAAGGAAGTATATGTCACGCATAGACAGGAGAGATCGAGTGAATTCTTAGAAGAGTATAAAGGCTGTGGGAGTATATTTAAGAAGGCAGCTCTACGACTGTGGGAGAAAGTGAGGGCTGCAGATGCTGGAGATCAGAGTCGAGAGTGTGATGCTGGAAAAACACAGCAGGCCAGGCAGCATCCTAGGAGCAGGAGAATCGACATTTCGGTCATAAGCCCATCATCAGGCCTTCATTCCTGATAAAGGGCTTATGCCCGAAACGTCGATTCTCCTGCTCCTTGGATATGGGCCAAGTAGTGGCAAATGAGACGAGATTAGGTTAGAATATCTGGTCAGCATGGACGAGTTGGGCCGAAGGATCTGTTTTCGTGCTGTATGTCTCTATGTCTGTATGACATTCGGCCAGATACATGGATAGGAAAGGTTTGGAAGGATATGGGCCAAGCGCAGGCCGGCAGGGACTAGTTTAGTTTGGGAAACTTGGTCGGCATGGAGGAGTTGGGCCGAAGGGTCTGTTTCTGTGCTGGGTGGCTCCATGACCTCCCTGAGTGTGTCCTTCACCCCAGATCTCTTGCGCCTAGCGACCTCGCACAGCGTCAAGTGTGTGAGGTGAATGTGTTCCTCCCATGACCAAATCCCTTTGGCTTTTCAGGCGCAGTGTGGAAATCCCGCTGGAGCCTCCCTGCGTTCCGAAGCAGAACCTGGTGTTCCTGAAGACCCACAAGACGGCAAGCAGTACCATCCTGAACATCCTGTACCGGTACGGTGAGGCCCACAATCTCACCTTCGCTCTGCCCCATTACGACCACCTCGGTTACCCTCAAAGGTTCAAGGCGGAATACGTCAAACACTTCACCAAGAGGCATCTCGGCAAGTTCAACGTCCTGTGCAACCACATGAGGTTTTACCACCCGGAGGTAGTGAGTCCTTTCACCTTCTAACCATCACCGATGATTTATTTCCAGAGATTCTCTGGTTGAGCCAGGCCAGTGTGGCCTCATGGGTAAGGTCTCAGATCCCCCCCCCCCCCCCCCACCCTTCCCCACCCCCGACAAGTTGACCATTCTGCCTCTCGGGAGATCGGACAATGGAGCTTCCTGTTTAACTGTCAAAGGTCATGGGGATGACCCCAATGTTGAAACAGGTCATAGTCATAGAGTCATAGAGGTGTACACCACGGAGACAGACCCTTCGGCCCAACCCGTCCATGCTGACCAGATATGCCAACCTAATCTAGTCCCACCTGTCAGCACCCGGCCCATATCCCTTCCTATTTGTGTAGGATGGCACGGTGGCTCAGTGGTTAGCGCTGCTGCCTCACAGCACCAGGATCTCAGCCTGGGTGACTGACTGTGTGGAGTTTGCACATTCTCCCCGTGTCTGCGTGGGTTTCCTTGCTCCGGTTTCCTCCCACAGGCCAAAGATGTGCAGGTCAGGTGAATTGGCCATGCTAAACTGCCAATTAGGTGCATTAGTCAGAGGGAAATGGGTCTGGGTGGGTTACCCTTCAGAGGGTCGATGTGGACTGGTTGGGCTGAAGAGACTCTTTCCACACTGTAGGGAATCTAATAAATTTACCCATCCAGATGCCTTTTAAATGTTGTAATTGTACCAGCCTCCACCACTTCCTCTGGCAGCTCATTCCATACACACACCACCCTCTGTGTGAAAAAGTTGCCCCTTAAGTCTCTTTTATATCTTTCCCCTCTCACCCTAAACCTATACCCTCTAGATCTGGACTCCCTGACTCCAGGGAAAAGACTTTGCCTATTTATCCTATCCATGCCCCTCATGATTTTATA